>NC_143517.1:46369409-46520947 GCF_031878675.1 Megascapheus bottae
TCATGTAACCTTTCTATTAATTACAATAAAAATATATGAAAAAGAAAAAAAAAAGACCTATGGCTCAAGTGGCAGAAGCTAACCTTGAATAAAAAAAGCTCCAGGACAGCACCCAAGCCCTGAGTCAAGCTCCGTCACCTTCACATCCACCCACAAAAAACTTCTGTTCTCATTGTAGATTTGTAATTTTCCCCTTCTAAATCACCTTTAAGAATGCTACAAGAATCATCTGTGTCATAAAATCCGTAATTTGTGTCTGTAGGACTTCCTCCTTCTCTGAGTTCAGATTGAGTCATGCATTGCCTATGTCCATGGGTTGTCTCTTGAGCATCTCACACAGCCTCTGGCATATGACAAAACAGATTTTACATTGTCTTTTCTTGCCCAATAAATGGAATCACAATTCCCTCAGACATGTGAGCCATTCCAGGGGAATTTTTTCACACTTCCTATTGTTTCATTACTCATTAGCTCCATGTTCATTCCTCCCACACTTCTAATGAAATGTGAGTACAATCGGCAAGATCTTCAAGATCTGCCTGCAAAACATTTCTCTCAGGTACTTCACTCAGAAAAAGTACAATCCATAGATACCAGTTCAAGGAAAGCACACATTAAAAGGCTTTATAGCATCTATTATAGAAGTGCTATTATTGTTTTAAGAACACTAGAGGATCTTATTTATCAATTATTGAAATAGATATGTTAAAATCTGTTGCTATGGGCTGAGAGTTTGACCTAGTGGTAGAGAGTGCTTGCCTTGCATGCACGAAGACTGGGGTTCGATTCCTAGGTACCACATATATAAAAAAATCAGAAGTGGTGTTGTGGCTCAAATGGTAGAGCTCTAGCCTTGAGAAAGCCCAAGGACAGTGCTCAGGCCCTGAGTTCAATCCCCAGGACTGCCAAAAAAAAATCTTTTGCTATGTTTATGTGTCAAAACTTTGGTAAACTTCAAGTAGATAGCAGACTTTAGAGAAATTATAAAATCTATGGCATTTTCCTGATTTTATAATTCTGACACAGTTGAAAAGTACTTATCAATTATTTCAGTATTATCTTTAAACTTTATAAAATATTTTCTATTTAAATCTGGCCAATTGCTCCAAAGCAAGCCAAAGTTCTTCTTGGATATTTGAATAGTACTCATTGAGTTCAGGGCCTGAGCACTGTCCTTGGACTTTCTCTCTCAAGGATAGAGCTCTACCACTTGAGCCTCAGCACCACTTCTGGTTTTTTTTCTATGTATGTGGTATCGAGGAATTGAACCTAGGTGTTCGTGCATGCTAGGCAGGCACTCTACCACTAGCCTAAACTCCCAGCTAAGAATTAATTTTTTTTATATTTGAATAGTTTTCTGTATTTTTTATATATTTTTATTGTAATTAATAGAAGGGTTACATTATATTCGCCAGATGAAGGTGCATTAATTCACATACATTGATACCCTTTCTCATGTCTTGGTCCCCATTTCCCTCCCCCCACACCCACCCCTCATCTTGTTTTTCCCCCTTCCCTATCAATTTCAAATAACCAAATACAAATATATCCAATATATCAGATAACAAAGTGAGATACTGTAACAATATAAGATAACCAAGGGACAGAAAAAGAGATGAGAGATAACATAGTACATTAAGGACAACAATCACTCATTATATGGCTTTTGTTTCTATATCCTAGAGGTCCTTTCTGTATGGCCTTATGTATCTAGGTTTTGGTCTATTGCAAATCTCTGCTATGAGAGCCCAAGGTTTCTACTGATTATGACAAATGAGGGAAACCATTGAGCCTATGTTCCTTTGAGTATGGCTTACTTCACTTAATATGATTTTTTCTGTCTTTCCATTTCCTAACAAATGGGGCGATACCATTCTTTCTGACAGGCCTGAAGACCAATGGACTAGAACTGAGGACCCAGATATTAAACCACAGACCTATGGCCACCTAATCTTTGACAAGGGAGCCAAAAAAATAGAATGGAAGAAAGACAGCCTCTTCAACAAGTCGTGCAGGCAGAACTGGTTAAGCACCTGCAGAAAACTAAAGTTGGATCCTTCTTTGTCACCCTGCACCAGGATTAACTCCAAATGGATCAAAGACCTAGAGGTAAAAGCCGACACACTGAAAACTTTACGAGAAGGAATAGGAGATACACTAGGCCTCCTTGGCACAGAAAGAATTAATTTTTTATTACCAAAAAACTTTAGGATTTGTGGTTGCATGAATCTTCTAGAAACTTACTCTCTTAATTTCTACTTAAAAGTTGCTGGATTTTATCTTCATTTTGAAAGTTACTTATATAAGACACATAATTATTGGTTACTAGGCATCAATCTAATCATTGTTTCACTATTTGAAAAGCATAATTTTTTTCTGATTACTTCCATTATTATCTTTCATCTTTGGCTTTTACCTCTTTAATCCTGACACTGATGTATGCTATTCTTTTTGTTCTTATTTGTTCTCTTTGTTTTTATTTGTTATTTCATTAAGCTTCTTGCAACTTTCATGTTTGCATCAAATTTGGAAAGGTTTGAACTATAATTTATTCAAATAGCTTTATGCCCATTTTTCTCTCTCTCTTCTCAAGCTTCTGTTACAAACATATTGAATTGTACTGGCCCAATGTTTCTGAGCCTTTGTTTCTAAAACAATTGAAGTATTGGTATGTGTCATAACATAATCATTGAAAGCATCTGGTAAATGAAAAATTCAAGCGACAAAGGTCTTATCTTGTATGATTTCATTTCTTTGTATGTACTAAATAAATAGATTTATAGAAACAATAGGTAAAGAGATTTCCAAGAAATGGAGGAAGTTGGAACTAGCATATGTTTTATAATGCTTTTAAGGGTCCTCTTTGGGTTGACTAAAATGTTCCGGAACAAAATAGTGTGATGTTAGAACAATGCTATAGTTTGAATGTATATTCCCTAGAATTCATATATTAGAATCAACATCTTCACATACGAGAGAAAAGATCAGTTCATCTGTTAATCCACTGGTAGAGTAGTGGGCCAATTACTGTTAAGGGAAGAGCTAGGTTATAAAAGTGGGCTCTTTAATACAAAACTTTGCCAGGTAGCAGGGTATAAAATTATTTCTCAAAAATCAATGCCTTTGACTGGGAGTTTGGCATAGTGGTAGAGCGCTTGCCTAGAAGGCAATGAAGACCCAGGTTCGATTCCTCTGTACCACATCTGAGGAAAAAGCCAACAGTTGTGCTGTGGCTTAAGTGGTAGAGCTCTAGCCTTGAGAAAGCCCATGACCAGTACTCAGGCCCTGACTTCAAGCCCCAGGACTAGAAAAAAAATCAATGACTCTCCTGTTTGCCAGCAACAAAAAGAGTAAGGCAGAAATCGGAAAAACAACGTCTTCTGCAATAGCTTCAAAGAAAATAAAATACTTAAGAATTAATTTAATCAAGGAAATAAAGAACCTCTATGCTGAAAACTTTAAAAACCTGAAGAAGGAAATTAAAGTAGATCTAAAGAAGCAGAATAACCTCCCATGCTCCTGGATTGGAAGGATAAATATTGTGAAAATGCCAAAGGCAGTACTGTAGATATTCAAATTCAATGCAATATCTATTATTATCCATATGATATTCTTTAATGAAATAGAGGAAGCAATCCAAAAATTCATATAGAATAATAAAAAACTCCCTGTAGCAAAAATAATACTTAGCAGAAAGAACAGCACTGAAGGACTTTCAATACCAAACTTCAAACTCTACTACAAAGCTATAGTAATAAAAACAGCACACGAACAGGCCTGAGGACCAATGCAATGGAACTGACAACCCAAGACTTATGGCTACTTAATAGTCAATAAGGGAGCCAAAAAATAGGATGGAAAAAAGACAACCTCTTCAAAAACTGGTGCCAGCAGAATTGGCTAAACACCTGCAGAAAACTAAAGTTGAACCCTTGTCACCCTACACCAGAATTAACTCCAAATGGATCAAAGTCTCTGAGATACAAGCAGATATCCTGAAAATTTTACAGGAAGAAACAAGAGACATACTTGGGCTCCTCGGCCTGGTTTGAAACTTTCATAATAAAGGCCCAGAAACACAACAAATTGAAGAAAGTTTGGACAAATGGGGCTACATTAAACTGTGGAGCTTCTATATGACAAAGGTTATATCAAGCAAGGTAAATAAACAGAGTGGGAGAATATCTTCACATGCAACATACAATTAAATCTCTCAAAAACATATCCACAAAGAAATAACCATCCTATTTAAAAGAGAGACTTCTCTGAGGAGCAAATAAGAATGGCCAATAGACACATGAAGAAATGTTCCACATCTCTGGCCATAAAAGAAATGTAAATCAAAACAACTTTGAGATTCCACCTCACCCCAGTTAGAATGGCCATGATCAAAAAATCTAATAACAATAGATGCTGACAAGAATGTGGCCAGAAAGATTCCCTACAACACTGTGGGTGGGAGTTTAAACTTGTCTAACCACTCTAGAAAGCAGTGTGTTGGTTCTTCAAAAGCTTAATCACAGAGCTCTCCCATGACCCTGCAAACCAACTGCTAGGCATTTACCCAAATATCCAGAAACAAGGACATACTAACCCTACCAGCACAATCATGTTTACTGAAGTATTTATTCACCATAGCTAAGATATGGAACCAACCCAAATACCCCTCAGTAGATGACTGGATCAAGCAGATGTGGTATTTTACACAATGGAATTCTATGCTTCCATCCGAAAGAATGACATTTCCCATTTGTATGAAAATGGAAAGACTTGAAAAAAATCATATTAAGCAAAGTAAGCTAGTCCGAAAGAAACAAAGGCTCCATGAGTTTGTTTCCCTTATGTGGAATATTAGTATGCATATGGCCATATAGGAAGAGCTTAAGCAAAATGAGCTTCAGGACAGGGCAACAAGAGATTTATTCTTGTGGTTATTGTTTTTAATGTTCTATGTGAGGTTTTTGTCTTCTTTTTTTTGTATTTTATTTTAGGGATGATGTATAGAAGGATTCCAGTTACACTCATCAGGCAGTGGGTATATTACTTCTTGAATATTGACACCCCTTCACATGTTTTTTCCCGCCTCCCTCTTTCTATCCCCTCCCAATCACCCTGTTTTTTCCTTTCCCTTTCCTATTTCAAGTAAACAAATTAATATACACAATATATTAGGCAGATACAACAACAACATGAGATAAGCCATACGGCAAAAATAAAGAGAAAAGAAATAACTTCACATAGCACATCAAGAACAACAATCAAAAAGATAAACTTCTCACTTCTATATCCTGGAGTTCATTTTGTAGTAATTATTACAAGTGAGGGAAACCATGGAACCTAGCTTACTTCACATAATATGATTTTTTCCAAGTATTTCCATTTCCTTACAAATGGGGTGATGTCATTCTTTCTTATGGCAGCATAGTGAAGATATTTCTTTACTCTTTTTTTTCCTCTCTCTTTTTTTTGTTCTTTCCCTTATGGTTTATCCCCTGTTGTTTCTTTTTCTGACTTTGGTACCTGGTGCATTGTATATATATATTGTATATACAAGATGACAAGTCAAAGGACAATGAATCAGTGTACCAGCGATATTCACTGGACAATATGTTGCAAATGTTAGGACAATATGTTAGAGGGGCAGGGGGAGGGGAAAGTGGAAGGGGATAACAATGTTCAAGAAGTAATGTACCTACTACCTTACAAATATAACTATAACATCTCTGTGCATCACTATGATAATAAAAAATGAAACTAAAAGTGACCTTTCTAACAGTCTTGAGGTTTTAATTCTTTTTTATTATGACCAGGGAAGAAAGCTCTGGACAGATTCTAGCCTAATCCTCTTGGCCACCTAGTCCAACTGTAGGATAAAGAAACTTTTGTTCTTTGTCAGATACCTAATTTGTGGCATTTAGTCATAAATCGTAGACCAAGACAAATCTTAATGAGTATATTTTTAAAAACTTTTAACCACATACTTCGAAATGTGAAAATTATGCTGTATCTATTATTCTCTATTTTAGAAAAAGTAAGGAGTGGGAAGAGCAAAAGATTCTAACGAAGGCCAACAAGTAATAACCAGAGAGGTAGGAAGGCACGAGGAGACCATTGTATCACACAAACTTACAAAGAACAGGAATTCTAGGGTTCTAACAACATTAGAAGTCATAGTGAGTGAAGAACTGAAAAAGAAAAAAACTCTACTGTGTTGAAAACTAGGGTACTACTTATTAGGTATCTAAGAGACTCCTCAGTGGGATACAGAGACACCAGGGAGTAATATATGAAGGGCAAAATGGAAACCAAGAAAGCAGTGTAGAAATTATTCATTATTTCATCTTCAAATGACTTGACAAGACAAAGAAAGTAGCTAAAGAGGGATATGAGATTTCATTGCAAAACTAATTTCCTTGGCTTTAAATTGTTTTCCAACCTGTAAGTCTATGAAGAGAAGGCAATTTAGGCAATTTAGATTTTAAGAAAGAATATGTGATTATTTTTCTTGTCATCATGTAACCTTTTATACATCATTGCTTAGTATTGATTTAAAATTCATAGCAAATTCCCTGTAATTAATGTGCTTCAAGTATAGTCATATTTTATATTATATTTTATATAATATTTTATATTATCTTATAAAATAAGACTGATACTTTTGTATATCTGCCTTAGTATTTTGATATTATGCCTAAGCTATGTTAATCCTTACTTAAATAATAATATATCACATAAAGTGGTAAATGTGTGGCTCAACTGTTAGGGAAGTTGCATATTAAGCAAAAAATAATTCAAAGCATCAGGAAAAAGTAGTTTGGAACTTCCCTAAGTCATTTCTGTGGATCTCATAGAAATGTTGAAGATTAAATGACTCTGTATAACTACCATAAGCTAATAAAGAGAGAGAAAGAGAGAGAGAGATTAAAGAAATACACATTTCTTTTCACAAATAAAAATGTAATAACTAATATTGCAATGTTTTCATTATCCTACTAATCCCATTATTTTTGTTGATTATTTTTTACTTCCTTAGAAACCTCAGATCTCTTTTAAATCACATATATAGTAGATGTTCATCTTCTACATACTCTTTCTCCAATGTAATGAATTAAGATCAAAGAATCTTACAATCTAATATCTTTTTTAAGTATCATCCATTTTCCAGAATTAAAAAGGTAAGCAAAAGAAGAAATTGTCCAAGACCATGCCACTAAACCAGTGTGACATATCTAGAATTGAACATTGTTCAAATTCAGGGCACATAGCATACTACACCAACTATCCCTTCTTTCCATAAGAAAAAAGAAAAACCTCTGCTTTCTCAAACTATTTATTTGGAGTATTTTTTAACCCATGATAGCAGCAATATTTACAACTCCATGTGCTGCTCTAGAATGCAGCATGATACTGGTTCATCAAGATGCAGAGTTTGTGTCTCCCAGAATCACAATAGATACAGTGACTTCAGCCAATACTCTACAGTGGCAGGGACCACGTGATTTCCCCTGGCTGAGCGGCAAGGCAGCTTCTGCACAGTAACTTCAGAGCCTGGAGATCAGCTCCAACATGGACGAACCGGACAATTTAGGCCTGAGAACACTGTGTTGTGAGGAAGCCAGGCCACAAGTCCCTGATCAACCCAGCACAAGACGTTAGGTAAGTGAAGGAACTTCCCACTGATGCCAAGATTTTACCATCAAGGCCCTCAAGCCTTTTTGCCTTTCCAGCTAAACTCATGGACTTTGTGGATGGCAAAGGTCATGGCTACTGTGTCCTGACTCTTACGTGGACCCTCAGAATCCGAGGGAAGGATTAAACAATATTTCGTGAATTTCCTTGGAGTCATTCAGCTCCATTCAAGGATGACAACAATAATCCAAAGAATGACTCAAGTCCAGCTGGAATGAGTCAAGTGAGTGTTAATAGGGGCTATTTGGAGAAATAAATTCTGAAGAACTGATATCCAGGATTTTCCTAACCATCCCGTCCTGTCTACCATTTTTTTTCTTTTTTCATATATTTTTATTGTAATTAATAGAAGGGTTACATTACATTTGCTAGATAGAAGGTACATTAATTCACGTACATTGATACCCTTTCTCATGTCTTGGTCCCCATTTCCCTCCCCCCACCCACCCCTCATCTTGTTTTTCCCCCCCTACCCTATCCAATTTCAAATAACCAAATACAAATATATCCAATATATCAGATAACAAAGTGAGATACTGTAACAATTTGAGATAACCAAAGGATAGCAAAAGAGATGAGAAATAACATAGTACATTAAGGACAACAATCACTCATTACATGGCTTATGTTTCTATATCCTAGAGATCCTTTCATTTAGCGTCATACTATATGGCCTTATATATCTAGGTTTTGCTCTATTGCAAATCTCTGCTAGGAGACTGTCTACCAATTTTTATATGGCTCCAAGTCCAGATCAGAAATGTAGGCTACAGCACCACCTAAGGTAAAAATGACAGAAGTAACTTCAGACTCAAGAATTTACATTGAGGGGTACTCTGTCCTTCTCTTACTAGTGGTCTTGCTGACCTTGGGAGACACTAGCTGGCCATGGGAAGGAGGGTATGCTGGCCAGCCATCTGACATATGCAACTAAATGGCAACTTTTACAAGATAGGACCGGTCACATTATAAATTGTTATTGTTTAGAGCTTCTAAGTTATTGTTTTAAGGTTTGAGGTTTGCTACATGGTGTTTGTTTTGGCAGTACTAAAGTTTGAACTCAGGGCTTCACACATTAGGCAGGTGCTGTACAACTGAGTCACACTTATTTTTTGAAATAGGGTTTTGATTTCTGCCCCCCCATCACTGGACCACAAATCTACCAATTTAAGGCTTCCTGTTATGGCTGAAATGACAGATGCATGCCACCCTGGCCTTTGAAACATCATCTTCCTGATATGTTTCTCAAGTAACTAAGATTACAATCTAGCACCAATCAGTCTTAAAACACTTAAGTTCTAAAGGACAGTATAAAGTAGTAACCAAACAAAATATATAGCCATAACAGATTCATAGAAATCTTTCAGTATGAGATGCAATATGTTTTGATAGTGATAAATTGTTAGGCATCCACACATCTGTCAATTTTTCCTGATCATCAATGAGAATGGTCTGACTCTACCTCTAGCATGGCAGAGATGTTTGCTCTAAACTCTGAGGTGCCTCACAGAAACTCAAAATGAATTGAATTATATGTATGTGACCCATCATTCAAACCAGATCCTGAAAAAATGTTTCACCATCTAACTACCCCACCATATAACCTAACACAGAATCTCAAATCACTTGCATTTGTTTTTGAAAATTGATCATATTGACTTATTTCCCCACTGGTCATATTTGGTTAGTTCCATGAACAAACAAATTATTTCTGTATTCAGGCACAAACTCGTTTTAGACAGATGCTTGGGGCTGTCATTTACATGGATTGGTACTAAGTGCCAGATGTACTCATTTAGTTTTAATGCAGAGTCCTAGGCTTGGGTTCAGACTCTGGCAACCGCCAAGACTGCCTTGTCATTGGATTTCATTTAGCTTCCCAGAAAGCAGTTACTTGATCCTCTTCACTGCTGACATTTTTACGGGGCGGGGGGCAGGGGGGAGGTTGTATAATTGTGTGTTGAAGGTTTACCTGTGTATTGTAAGGTGCTATGCTGGATCCTTGATCTCTACTGCTAAATGCCAACAACATTCTGCACCAAAATTATGACCATTAAAAAAACAATTACCATTGCCAATGTCCACCATAGAGCAAAATGATTCCTTATTGAAGAACACTGTGGTAAAAGGAAACTAGACAAATGTCAGCACTTTTAATAGCTGCTCTCATTTCCAAATTCCTTGGGTGCTACCAGTGTGAATCTTATTGTACACCTTCAAAAATAGCAACAGCTGTCTCTCTTCAAAAGTTATAATTATCCACTTTTTAAGACTTTTGTTTCTGAGCTGTAGGGCAACCCCAGCCTGCTCATATTTCTTCTCCATCCCTATGAGGGCAATGGTGGCACGGATTCTTCTTGGAGACCTGGTCTCTCCTTTACCTCAGAATTTATTTGGTATACTTTAACCTTCTATGATTTATGTGACTGTTTCCCTGTATTAATTCTCATCTATGAAATATCTAATGTAGGTCCTGTTTGCCTAACAGCTCTCTGCCTATACAGTGATAATGGCTTATCACCTTGACATGAGCTAAGCAATAGAGTTACCAAAAGCTCATGGCTCTTTCCCTTCATCCAACAGATTTTTTTAAATCAAGAATCCAAAACTTGACAAAGCTTTACTAGGCTTTGAGAATAAAAGCTAAACAATATGCAATCTGACCAATAAAGAGCTATGAAGAGTCAGTTGTAGGTAGATGAAGTACTTGTGAAATTGTTTTCAATCCAGAGCATCACTTGGCAACCCATTGATTGGTGTTGAGAGGTGTTCTGATTAGCTGTATCTCTGCTAGTTTTAATTGTTTGGGATGTGTGACCTGTTTCTTTAGGTTGGCCTTTAAATTGAAGACCTACATACTATGACTCAGCCACTTCTAGCCCTTCCAAAATTTTTCTGCAGGCAATTCAATCACTTATGATTGCCAAATTATTAGTGACACTAGAAAAAAATGAGTTCTCGCTTAAACATACTTGTTAGAATGATGGGCATTTTAGCCAGATTTATGTAGGAAAATGAATGGCAAATGAAAGCAAATAATAACAGATACTGGTGGGGATGTGGCCAAAAGGGAATGCTACTACACTTTTGGTGGGAAGGTAAACTGGTTTAGCCACTCTGGCAAGCAGTATGGAGTTTCCTCAAAATACTACACATAAAACTCCCCTATGATCCAGCACTTCTGGCCACTTCTGGGCATTTACCCAAATGATCACAAACAAGGCTACCAGCACAACTATGTCCACTGAAGAATTGTTTACCATAGCTAAGATATGGAACCAACTCAGATGCTCCTCAGCAGATGAATGGATCGAGAAAATTTGGTATGTGTACACAATGGAAGTCCATGCTTCTATCAGAAAGAATGGCATCACCTCATTCATAAGGAAACAGAAAGATGTGGAAAAAATCATATTAAGTGAAGTAAGCCTGACCCAAAGAAATATAGGCTCCATGTTTATGCTCACTTGAAATAATA
Organism: Megascapheus bottae; assembly: GCF_031878675.1. Lineage (NCBI taxonomy): Eukaryota > Metazoa > Chordata > Mammalia > Rodentia > Geomyidae > Megascapheus > Megascapheus bottae. Next base: position 46,380,577 of record NC_143517.1, read on the forward strand.
GTATATGTCTAGGATAGTCCTAGCAGTGTATCACAATAGCTTAATAGTTATGCATGTGGCCATTTAAAATGTTGCTAGTTGAAATGAACTCGAAGATATGGAAAAAGAAGGTTTTTTTTGTTGATCTTTTTTCCAAATGTAAATTTTTATTAAAGAATTTATTAATATTGATTTTTACATCATATATCAAATGTCACGATGTTGTTTTTTTTAAATTGTATTTTATTGTTGGGATAATGTACAGAGGGGTTACAGTTACATTCATCAGGTAGTGGGTGCATTACTTCTCAAACATTGATGCCCCTTCTCATGTTTTTGTCCCCCTTTCTCTTCACCCCTCCCAATCATCTTCTTTTCCCCTTACCCTCCCTATATCAAATAAACAAATAAAACATATACACAATATACCAGGTAACAAAGTCAGATACAGTAAACACATGCAATTAACCATAAGAGAAAAAAAAAGAGAAAAGAAATAACTTCACATAGTACATTAAGAACAACAATCGCAAGATAAACCCTTTGTTTCCATATCCTAGAGTTCATTTCCTTTAGTCTTATCCTATATGATCATATGTTCATAGCTTTTTAGCTATTTTAATCCTCTGCTACGAGAGTCCTAGATGTGTACTAATAATTACAAATGAGGGAAACCATGGAGCCTATGTTCCTTTGGGTCATGTGGGTTTTTAAATGTAGTAAGTGAGGTTATTTCTTTTTTCTTTCTTTTCTTTCATTTGGTTTATCTCCTGTTGTGACTTTTTTTAAATTTTATTTTGGTACCCTGTATTTTGTATGTATGCTTATCTGATTTGGAGAAGAGAAGGAGAATAACAAAAATGGTGAGGCAAAGGACAAAGAGTGAACAAATATAATAGTGATACCCACTAGACATTATTTTGAAAATGAACATTACAACTTGGTGGAAGGGATAGTGGTAGAAAACAAGGGAGGGGGTAACAATGTTCAACAAGAAATGGACTCATTGCCTTACGTAACTGTGACCCCTCTGACAACATCCTTACAACAAAACAAAAGAAAATTTAATTTTAAAAAGAAAATAAAAAAGAAAGGCAGTATTTTTTTTTAATGTCATAACATCCTTGTCAGTATTTTTACCCATTGATTCATCTCTAGTCTGCTCCTTAGCTATAAATCTTCACTTGCCTATGCCATGGAATAGAATTGAGCCCAATTCTATACTAACATCTTTTCTTCTATGACCATGATTCCTGAATATAATCTGTTTTTTAAAACTGTTTTAATGTTTAGCCTTGGTTTTCTATAACGTATAATCAACAAATATGAGTTTAAAAAGTCTGAACAAATCAAAAGCAAATTCCTAGGTACTACTGATATGCTAAGTGGTTATTTCAGTCAGAAACTAACTAGGAAGAAGAACTGCTTGAGTATTAAAAGCAGATTTAATTTAAACGCTAGTATTAACTGCATGGGTAATACAAGAGATGAGGGGTCAAACAAGGGACTTTGAAGCAAGGAAGAAGTTACTGCATAGGAATTTAGAATTACTACTATTAGGCCACAGAACCCAGGGGACTGGGTCATCTGATAGAAACCAACATCATTGTTTCCCAGTGAGCAGGAACTGGGCCCTGAATGAAACTGGCAGGATATTCCCAGGAATGTCACTGAAAGTGATGAGAGGGGAAGGTCCCTCAGGCACCCAATCTCCTTCACCTCTAATTCCCCACCAATACCTACCAGTTGACTCAGGTTGGGAGCTGTGAGACTATAGCTTTCAGGGGTTTATCTACTTGTGACCCAAGGTAGAGTAGAGAAAAGGAAGCACAAGAGGCTGGAGACAGGAAGAATCTGGCAGAATGATTCATTGAGCATCTTGCTCACACGGCAAGGTATGATCATCTTCTTTTACGGCTGAGGAGAACCCATGGAAAGTGAATGACAAGGTTTATAAAGGGAAGACTTGAAGTAACGGGGCGAGGGGAGCTATAATCCAAGTTACTGAGATCTGAGAATCACAGTATGAAGCCAGCCCAGACAGAAAAGTCCATCATGAGGCCCTATCTCCAACTAACTGCCAAAAAAGTGCAAGTGGAATTAAGGCACTAGTGGTAGAGCATTAGTCTTGAGTGAAAAAGCTCAGAGATAGTGGACATACTCTGAGTTCAAGCTCAGGACCAGCAAAAAAGTAAAAAACAAACAAACAAACAAAAACAATACAAAAAAAGAGGAGACTTGGGAAGTTTTATCCAGGTCTAGCCTGATCCTAGCCACAGCTGCTTTCTCAGCAGAGGATTCAACATCACAGCTATGCTTTGCAGCTTGCTGATCTTGAAGAATAATTTCTAGGTGGACTAAAACCCTTCTGGGAAACAAAACAGGGAGATGATCTAAATCACATACAGACCCTGGTGCAAGGAAAAACAACAGGATTTAAAATCCCAGCTGCATTTTGTGAACCTTTTTATAAAACAAAACAAAGATCTTGGCCTTACTCTGTACATAAATCATCATTGTTCTTCTACGTGGGCTACTGTAAACCTAATAACCTGAAGGATTTGCAAGCATGTTAATGAAAAACGCTGGCATTTTAGAGGGAAGTAATTCCACCCTGGGAGACAAAATTTGGATGAGAGAGATTTATTCTAGGTAGTCAACAATGTGCTCTGTTACCTGGGTGATGTGACGCTTCAGCACAGATGAGTTTGTGTGATAAGTGGCTGTGAGCAAAAAGCAGAACCTAAAGACAAGTAAAACGTGCACAGGAGGAGCATATGTTGTAGAGATGTGCAGATTGATTAAATGGGAAGGAGGAAAAGTGAACTGTTTTGAAGAAAGCTAAAGGCTACCTTTTGCTAGGAAAATTTATTAGATTTGTGATTAGAAAGCCATTGGCCTATAATTTACTTGTATGTGGTTATAAACTTCAGTAATGTAAAAAAAATCCTCTTCTTCAATATTAGTAGAACATGTGTTCACTGATTCTGATCTCAGAACCTGAAAGGCTAATAAAGCCCCGGATATTCCATTGTTGTAATTGGTAACCATGTGGCTGAGAGTTTCATAAATTCCTGCTTTGGGAGGGAAGGGTTGTACATTTTATATTAGTATTAGCTTTTGGGTTTTTATAATTTGTTTGTGAGAGTCAACATTTTCTCTCTTTTACTTTGGTTTCCTGCAGTCTGTTAACGGGTGAGTTGTCATGTCCCAACTGAGCTATTGGAGTGCCTTACTCTTGTAGTTAACAATAATTACAAAGGAATGGGCACAGGACCAATTAAGTTCATCTGAAGGCCATTCCTAGGATAATTTTCCAACTCACAGATCGGAAAGTTATTAGGATGTTTCATTGTGAACTGTGGCCAGTCAGATTATAAACAGATTGAGAAATACAGTGAACTACAGATGTGCTAATGGTGCTGGAATTCTGGCTCACTCTCTCAGGTCCAGGATTATTTCTGACTTATGCAAGTACATCTATCATTTACAACTCAAATTCTTTTATAATACAGTTGATGAAGCTGTAACACTAGCAGTTCAAATATTAATGAAATTCACTTATACCTTCCTTCCCCAAATTTATCATCCATGGAAATTAAAGTTGCATCCATTCCCTTCATATACTCTTCACCCTTGCTTTCAAATATATTAGCTAATTGTCAGACTGTTTATGTTACCCTTGTTTGGTGACTGAGATCAACTCCCTCCTGTTAACCTGTACTATAGCATAAATACAGCCTCTTGTGTGGACTGCCTTATGAAACAAAAATCATCCACGGATGTGTGAGTTTAGTAGACTATAGAAAGATGTAGTGTCCTCCTGTGGCACAGACAAAGGACATATCTAATAGTTTTGCTGTTGTTCTAGGGTTTGAACTCAAGTAGCAATCCAGCACTACTTTAACCATGTCTCCAGCCTTTTTTTGTTTCAGTTACCTTTTTAGGTAGAGCCTCTGGCTTTTTGTCACAGGCTGGCTTGAGACTGCCATTCTTCTATCTCTGACTCCCACCTGGCTGGGATTAAAGGTATGAGACATCATTTCCAGCTTGGTTTTTGAGAGGATCTCATTTTTTTTTTTTTTTTGCCTTGGCCCCAAATCATGCTCCTTCTGTATCTGTTGCCCTCCAAGAAGCCGGGATTATAGACCTGAGCCCCATGTGACCTTCATGGTCACTTCACTTGCTCTAACCCACACTCCTTTATACTTATAATTATATATACATATATGTGTATATATACATTATATACATGGATTTATAAATGCAGGTATTACCTTGAAAACCCAATTAGTGAAGCCAGGCACCAATGGCTCACATTTATGATCCTAGCTACGCAGGAGACTGAGATCTGAGATTCAAGATTTACAGCCAGCCCACGCAGGAAAGTCCATGAGGCTCTTATCTCGAATGAACTACCCCCAAACTGGAAATACAGCAATGATTTAAAGTGGTAGAGAACTAGACCTGAGCAAAAAAAAGAAAGAAAAAGAAAAGAAAAAAAGAAAGAATGAATGAAAGAAAAGAAAGAAAAAGAAAAAAAATAAGGGACAGTACCCAGGCCCTGAGTTCAAGCCCAATAACAATGACAATAACAGCAACAACAACAACAACAATAATAATAATAATTGGGCTGGGGAAAAGGGTTACTGCTTTCAGTACTTCACATGCTTCCTTCATCTTGGTTTATTCTCTCCTTTTGTTGAAAACTTCTTACTAAAAAAAAATTCCAATCTCTGAAATGCTACATATGTGTAAATGTATTCTTTCTTATACTAAATTGTTAGATACTGTCGAGATCAGAAATAACTTTCTGACATACTGGTGATTTTACTTTACTTTTTTTTAAGACAGTAAACAGAAAAATATCTGACATGAGTATATCTCAATTCTTTCTACTGATTTGATTTTTTTTGCAGGATATAGGATCACTACTTAGCACTGGTATTATGAAAGTTCATGATATGATCTAGGTGTGGGTCTTTCTCTACTTGCTAGAGCACCCATCACTCTCATGCTATACAGGATCTGTGAAATCATCTGGTACATGAAACAACATCAGCCTAGCCTTCTCCTCCACTCCCTGTAACCCATCTGCCATAATTGATTCTTTTCTATGGCTTACAATTGAGGTTATAACATCCAACTGGCCTTTGGAAGAAAGATCCCCTTCACAATTATTTTTAGACCTTTCCATTTCTTTACAAATGGTCCCCTATTATTATTTCTAATGGATGAATAATATTCCGTTATGTGCATAGACACATTTTCTCGACTCAATGTGTCCATTGAGGGATACCTTGGCTATAGTGAATATTGCTGCAATAAACATGGTTGTGCTGGTAACTTTACTGGGTTCTGGTTTATAATTTTGGGGATCATTGCCCAGGAATGGGCCTGCTGGGCAACATGGTAGTCCTTTGTCTGAGTTTTTGAGGAACTTCCCACTATGCTCTCCAGTGTAGTTGAACAAGTTTACATTTCCACCAGTGATGAGTTAGACTCAGACAAACAAGGATACATGTTTTTCCTTTATATGTGGAAGCTAGACTTAGCTTCTAAACTTATAAGTAAATATGTTGAAGAGTATGCAAGTGCATAAAACATATCCACTGAAATACAGTAGAATCAAGGGAGATCTGAAATAGTGTAAAATTCCTTAGGTGAAATCAAGGTTTATTAACATAAACCCACAGGAGGCAGATACTCCAAAGGGGTGGCATGGTGTCAAAGGGTGAGGGGTAGACAAGTGAAGAGAAGAGGAAGGCAGTGAAGACAAGAATCCAGCATATCCCCTACAAAAGTATGAAGAACAAGTGCAAGGATGAGAAGGGAAGGATGTTTGGAAATGTTAAAGGGGTGACAATGACCAAAATATAAACTGCTGGCTTAAATGGCAACTCCTTTGTACAATTGCTTAGAGATAATTATATATGGTTAGGTAGAAGTGACCCTCAGTTCTAGAGAATTGTTTCTCTAATCTTAACCACTACCTTCAGCACCACAAGCTATCCGTTTTGTTTAAAACAAATGGTAATTTACCATGGTTAGTTTTGTTTTTTGTTTTTGTTTTGTTTTCCCCTGACATTAGAAATCTTGGCTCCTTTTCTGACTAACTCATTCTCTAGGAAAAACAATAAAGTATGGGGGGGGGGTCTGGGAAATCTAGTGAAATTCAGGGCAAGCCTATTATGATGTACTTGTGAGTGAACTGAAAACCATCTGTGTGGCTGCAAATCAAGAATGAGAAATCTCTATCTCAGAACTGCCACGATTTCACTAATAAGACTCACTTGGCTTTGTCTACTCAGTTCTGATTTTTTTTTTTATTTTTTAAGTTTAAAAAAGGCAATACATTTCATGCTTTGGAGAATATCGTATCTTTCTGTGAGCAGAGTAAGCAAAAGGAGCCCCTAGGTACAGTTATTCCATGAACAGACATTTAAACTCATGTAGAGACATTTCATTGAAATCACTCTTATTTCGGCTTCATTTCTTTTCCCACCTGGTTAAATCTGAGCCCATAGATACCATGAAATTTTATTTTGCTAACTTGTTCCTACCCTTCCAGTAACCTTCTCACACTGTATGATAACTATTGTGTGCTTCACCTGTTTATCATCAACATAATTTTGTCTTCAAAAATTATTTTGAAAGATGCATAACCTGCCATTTTTTCTCCTTTGAGAATTGTATTCAAGTTTTTACCTATTCGATTTTATGATCCATTCATTTGTGAATTTTAAAGCAACTGTTTTTTAGTATTTTGCTATTTTTTAATATGCTGTATTAGAAAACTACTATCACAATAAATATACCAAGTTAATGAATCTCTCAAGGATCCCTAGGATGGAAAAGATTCTAAAGTATACAGTGACAAACCCAGCAAAGTAGTAATATCTAAAGAATACTTTTTTTGTTGTTTTTGTTTTCTTTTAATGTTTCAGTGCTCAAGACTGTTCATTCATTCTAGATGAACACTCTATAGTTGAGCTACATCCCTTGTCCAAGAATGCTACCTTTCACACATAATTCTTTTGGGGATACAACAGAATATCAACAAATAATAAGTGGGTTTGTTATTTTTTAAATGTGCTTTTAACTACAATTCCTACTGAGAATTAGGGAATTTTCAAAGCTTTGCTCTAAACCTTAAATGCATATGGCAGTGCTGAATTTTCCTGTGCATTAAAAACAACCATTTCTAACTTATTACATTTGGTGTTTGATGATCGTGAACTGATGAGACTTTCTAATTGCACATCAGTTTGGAAAGTTTGTATTTCTGCTTTCTCACTGCTCCTAGAGCAAGCATGGATACTTGGTAAACCACAGTGAGCACATTTACTAAGGGACAGATGGCTCCCATCCCTGGTTTTTACTCTCTTCAATGAGTCAGTCCTTATGAATCATCAAAGTCCTTCCAGGAAGCAATGAAGCTACTGGTCAGATTCCTAGCAGAGATGATCACTCATCTAAAAAATTCTGTCATTGTGGCTGAATCCACAGTAGGCAGATTTGGCAAGCAGGTCAGCAGGCTCTTCTGCTTTGTAAATGACTCATGGACACTGGGGAGCTGAGAAAGCTCAGCAGGCTGCTATCTTTGTAAAGTAAGTTCTTAGAGAAAGAAAACGAGTGCTTACCAAGTGCTTTTCCACCAAGATTCAACCAAGGTTGAAATGATTCATTAAAAACAACACACTGAAACTTTTTTTTTTTAATGGACCATGAGTTGGCAGAAGAAAAGCCAAAAAACTGTAAAGGCAACATTGCCTGAGGGAATGCTGTCTGGGAACAGCTGAAGGGTGGTTTTCCTTATTATTGTACTGACTTATGATAGCTGAAAGGCTCAAGTGGTAGAGTGCTAGCCTTGAGAAAGTCCAAGGACAGTGCTCAGGCCCTGAGCCCAAGCCCAGGACTGGAAAAAAAAAAAATCAATGGCTTTCCTGTATGCTAACAATGAGAAGAGTGAGGCAGAAATCAGAAAAGCAACTCCTTTTGCAATAGTCTCAAAGAAAAATAAATCCTTAGGAATTAATTTGGGTAAGGATGTAAAGGTCCTTTATGATGAAAAATTTAAAAACCTGAAAAAGAAAATTAAAGCAAAACTGAGGAAGTGGAAAAACCGTCCATGCTCCTGGATTGGAAGAATTAACATCATGAAAATGGCAATCCTGCCAAGGGCTATCTACAAATTCAATTCAATACCCATCAATATCCCAATGTCATTCTTTAAGGAAGTAGAGGAAGTAATCCAAAATTTCATATGGAATAATAAAAGACCCCATGTAGCAAAAGAAATCCTTAGCAGAAAGAACAGCGCTGGAGGAATTTCAATACCAAACTTTATACTATAACAGAATTATCAAAACAGCTTGGTACTGGCACAAGTTTGAGCAGGCCTGAGGACCAAAGGAATAGAACCAAAGATCCAGAAATTAACCCACAGCCTATGGCCACCTATTCTTGGATAAGGGAGACAAAAAAAAAAAAAATAGAATGGAAGAAAGACAGCCTCTTCAACAAGTGGTGCTGGCAGAATTGGTTAAGCCCCTGGAGAAAACTAAAGTTGGATCCTTATACATCACCCTGCACTAGAATTAATTCCAAATGGATCACAGACCTTGAGGTAAGAACAGATACCCTGAAAACTTCACAGGAAGGAATAGGAATACACTAGGGCTCTTTGGTACAGGTCAAAACTTTCTTAATAAAGGCCCAGAAACACAGCAACTTAAAGTTTATGCAAATGGGACTGCAATAAATTGCAGAGCTTCTGTATGACAAAGGACATAGCTATCAAGATAAATAGAAAGTCCACAGAGACATACAATAGACATACACTAGCCATACAACAAAGACCACATATCTAAAATATACTTGCAGCTCAAAAAATTGAATCGATCAAAAACAAATCCTCAAAGAAACAACTATCCTATTAAAAGGTGGGCTAAAGACTTAGAGACTTCTCTGAAGAGGAAATAAGAATGGTCTATAAGGAAATGCTGGACATCTCCAGCCATAGAAGAAATGATAATCAAAGCAATCCTGAGATTCCACTCACTCCAGTTAGAATGGCCATGATCAAGAAATCTAATAACAGCAAATACTGGCAGGGATGTGGCCACAAGGGATCACTACTACACTCTTGGTGGGAGTGTAAACTCATTCAACCACTATGGAAAACTGTGTGGTAGTTTTTCAGAAGACTAACCATAGAGTTCCCCTTTGACCCAGCAATCCTATGTCCAGAAACAAGGACATACTAAAGCTAGTAGTAGCACAAAGATGGTCATTGCAGCATTATTTACCATAGCTAAGATATGGAACTAACCCAGATGACCCTCAAGATGATGTGATATTTATACATAATGGAATTCTATGCTGCCGTCAGAAAGAATGACATTGCCCTATTCAGAAAGACTTGGAAAATATCATATTAAAGTGAAGTAAGCCAGACTCAAAGGAACTTAGGCTCAATGGTTTCCCTCATTCGTCATAATCAGTAGAAACCTTGGGCTCTACTAGCAGAGATCTGCAATAGAGCAAAATCTTGATACATAAGGCCATATAATGTGAAGCTAATTGAAAGGACCTCCAGGATATTGAAACAAAAGCCATATAATGAATGATTGTTGTCCTTAATGTGCTATGTTGTCTCTCATCTCCTTTGCTGTCCCTTGGTTATCTCATATTGTTATACTATCTCACTTTGTTATCTGATATATTGAATTTATTTGTACTTGGATATTTGAAATTTGATAGGGAAGGGGGGAAAACCAAGACGGTTGGGGGGAGTGGGGGGGGAGGGAAATGGGTACCAAGACATGTGAAAGGGTATCAATGTATGTGAATTAGTGCACCTTCTATCTGGCAAATATCATGTAACCCTTTTACTAATTACAATAAAAAAAAAAAAGATCGGGGGGGTGAGGGGAGAGTAAGGGGGACAAAAACATGAGAATGGGTATGAATCTTTTTTTTTGTAAACAACTGAGTATATATTTAACATACTTCCATAATGCTTTCTTAAAATATAATCTACATATTTCACAATTCAACTATGTACATTCAAATGTATTTTAGTAAAATTACAGCAGTGTGATTTATCAAGCCAATCAGTTTCCATTACCTCCCATTTCCCCTTATCCCTTAGGAAATACTTTCTCTGTTATCTGTTGCTTTTTCATTAAAAGAGAATCTTACTGTATGTCTGAAGGGACAAGAAGGAAAATACAGATTATACATGCTCTAAACACTGGGGTAAGACTAAGGATTTAGCTCAGTGTGTTAGTTCATTTAGTGTGACTGGCTTCTTTGATTTTGCATGCTGCTTTCATGGTCCATCCATGCAAATGGTGTGTCGCTGCTTCATCCTTTTATTGCTAGGTAATATGTCATAATTTATTAATCATAGGCATTTCAGTTATTTATAGTTATTCTAGTTATATGAACCATAAGGCTGCTACAAATATTTATGTGCAGGCTTTGACTTTTCTTGAGTATAAACCTAAGTGGAAAACAGCTAGTCCTTATGTAATAAATTCTCTATACAAATCCACAGAGAGAGAGTCAAGAGAGATTTCAGATTATCAAACACATGGCAACTTCCAGGAAAGTGAACAAAACACATCAATGCTCTAAGAAAGTAAGCACATCCCAACTCCACAGGGAAAACCTGTACTTTCCTTCTTCAAATTATCAATGTAAAAAATGTTCTTAGACTCTCAGTAGAAATTTTCCAGCTCTGATGCTGATAGTTGCAGGATCTGGACCTGGTCTGGACTTTAAGGTGTCCCATTTGTGTCTGTTGAAAAATTAAGTGCCTATTTGGTATGTGGGGAAAAATTATACATACATTTGAATATACAACTGTGCTGTGACAAAGTTAAAAGGAACTTCCTTTTCACTAGGAAGGGAAAATAAAAGTAAACTTATGGGACTATTCAACTATGAATCCAAATTACAAGGCTTTATTCTAAATGAAGGGAAATATCCATATTATTTTTAGGCCATATGCATTTCCCTCCAAGATACTGACATAAACGTTTTCTTACTTCTACTTGCATTTCTGGGGCTCATACCCAGGTCTTTGTACTGGGTATGCTTTCTACTGAGCTTAATCCTTGGTCCTCCCCCAGAGTGTAGAGCATATATAATCTCTGTGTTTTCCTTCTTCTTGTCCCTCAAGACTATTTTCCTTCTTTTCTAAAACTACTTAATTTTGTGTTTTAGGACCCAAACCCCCAGGTGTGCTAAACTTAAAGTTGATCAAAATTCAATTTATATTCAGTCAGAAATTGAATTTTCTAATCAAATACTAATGGAATTGTTTGTTTTGTTTTCTTTTCTTTTTTGATTGGGTCTGGGGCTTGAACTCTGGGCCTGGGCGCTGTCCCTGAGCTCTTCAGCTCAAGGCCAGAGCTCTACCACTTGAGTCACAGTGCCACTTCCGGTTTTCTGGTGATTAATTGGAGATAAGTCTCTTGGACTTTCGTGTCTGGGCTGGCTTTGAATCGAGATCCTTAGATCTCAGCCTCCTGAGTAGCTCGGATTACACGTGTGAGACACCAGAGCCAGGCTCCACTTAAAATTTAATTCAGTCAAATATCTGCCTAAGGCCAGGAGTTTGGCCTAGTGGTAGAGTGCTTGCCTACCATGCACAAAGACCTTCGGTACCACATACACAGAAAAAAGCTGGAAGTGGTGCTGAGGCTCAAGTGGTAGAGCTCTAGCCTTGAGAAAGTCCAAGGACAGTGCTCAGGCCCTGAGCTCAAGCCCCACCCCCCCAAAAAGAAATATCTGCCCAAATAGGCAAAAGGTATCTTAGGGCCAAATATTTTCTACATGTTTGTGGCAAAATAGATAAAAATCAAATCAAATTATGATTACTTTGGTTCTCAGTAAACATTGGCCTGCTATACTCTTGCAAATCTCTTTTTATAAAGACTAAATTATTCTGTTAATTTTAGTAATTCATAATATTCAACATTTTATTGATCACCTTACCTATTCTATAGGAATAGACAATATAATCAATGAACAAATATTAAGTATATGATAAATATTTTTATTTTTAAACACTAAACTGTACATGTTGCATATAAAAGATTTGAGCCTCTGTATTGAAAAATAATTACACTGGTCAGTACTATCTTTATACTTTTTATAGAAAGCAATGTTCCTCAAATATGTAGCTTTATTTTTACACAGAATCATAATCTCTTAACTATATTTGTACTATCATTTAAAAAATAAAAATTCATTCAAGATATTTTTATTTAACACATGGAAACGTAACAGGTTATACAGTACAACCACTTACTCCTCTGAGTACGAAGGAATGCCTTCTATTACAGACTGCCAACATGCTGAAGAAGTTAATTCTCTGTATTTACTTTTATTAAGAATAGGTTTTTGGTCGTGAGAACAAACAACCTCTCATTTGTTGCCTGAAAGCCTAAAATAGGATCATTGGTCTCTAGGCTTGCTACTTGCTGCACAGCAACCTGCCCTACATGCCTGCCTTCTTTTCTGTTGTAGAGCACAGTAGACATGGGAGCAGGCTGGCGGTAGATGAACACCCTGCGAAGACACTCACACAGGGCGGCATAGGAGTAATTTGGAGCACAGGCAAAAAATTTTTTGTCTCTCTTTGATGCTTGGACATAACCTGCCAAAAATGTAACAAACAAAAGAAAACTTTAATTTATGTAAAAGAAAACATGATTTGATATTTAACATTTCATAGTTTTGATTACAGCTTCATAATTTCTATTAAAATGCCTCAACATGTATGCCAAGAATAATCAATGATGATTGAATTCAGATCCATTAATGATTACTCACAATCTGTTTCTCTTAATTGATGCAACAGTACAGGTTAGTATAAAAACAAAATAGGCTTTGTCTCTTCAAGAAATGTGCAATAGAGTTCCTTTAATTACCACAAATAATTAAAATACTAAAATTCTGAAATCTAAAAGACTTATAAATATGTGCCAAAAGAGCTTTAAATGACAATTTAACATGTAGGTGGATGAATAGCAGAGCATCACAGAATGTTTTCTCTTATGGGAAATAGATGAGGAAATGGTCATTGGATACAATGACAATACCATTCTCATTCTCTCTCTCTCTCTCTCTCTCTCTCTCTCTCTCTCTCTCTGTCTCTCTGTCTCTCTCTGTCTCTCTCTGTCTCTCTCTGTCTCTGTCTCTGTCTCTCTCTCTCTCTCTCTCTCTCTCTCTCTCTCTGTCTCTCTCTGTCTCTCTCTCTCTCTCTCTCTCTTTTGGTGGGTCATGGGGCTTGAACTCAGCCTGGGCATTATCCCTGAGCTCTTCAGCTCAAGGCTACCACCCTACCTCAGGGCTCAAGTGTTGTTCCTGAGCTCTTCAGCTCAAGGCTACCTCCCTACCCTTGAGCCAAGCCCCACTTCTCATTTTCTAGAGGTTAATTGAAGATAAGAGTCTTGGGTCCTTTTGTGCCTGGGCTGGCTTTGAACCTTCATCTTCAGATCTCAGCCTCCTGAGTAGCCAGGATTACAGGCGTGAGCTACTGTGCCCAGCTCTCATTTTTATTATATTAAATATAAAATTATTTGTGCTTAAGATGAAATTCAGAAACACTATTCATAATGCATCTCTAAAGGTATTCACATACAGTATACTTGTAATATTCGTAGCTTTTATTGCTTTGGCAGTACAGGGGAGCAATCTCAATCTTACCCCTGCTAGGCTTTTGTTTTTCAGATAGGGTTTTGTGCTTTTGTCCAAGGCAGGCCTGAAACTGCATTTTTCTTAAATCGTGTGCATGTTTTAAAATTATCTCTTGTGAAATGTAAGTTAAGATTACTAGCTGCTATAACATGTGATACAAATGGGCAAAAAAAGGGACCACCACTGAACTTCCATCAAACAACAAATGGGCAAAGCCATGGAGCATATGAGGAAACAATATGTAATGTTAATACCAAATGTCAATGAGGGTTTGAGGAAGGAAGAGTGAAAAAGATGTTGATATCCATTTGCATATTTACTTGTGAGATATTATCTCTTGGTAATGTAAAGTTGACTTAAGTCTCAGGCTTAGTAGAAGTCCTCTGAAATATGAGGGCTTGGGCATATACATGGAGGAACTGATCATTAAGAAATTACATTATCAAACATTTCACTTATTGAAGGAAGAATGAATTAAAAGAATAGAAATTAGAGGGCTGGGAGTGTGGCCTAATAGTATAGTGCTTACCTATCATGCACAAAGAAAGCTCTGGGTTCAGAGTCCTCGGTACCACATACACAGAAAAAGAGGGAAGTGGTGCTGAGGCTCAAGTGGCAGAATGCTAAAATTGAGAAAGCTCAAGGATACTACCCAGGCCCTGAGTTCAATCTCCAGGACTGGCAAAAACAAAGACAAAAAGAAACAAAACAACAAAAACAACACATTAAAAAAATAGAAATCTGCTACTAAGCAGGTGGAGATCTAAGGGTCATGGTTTGAAGCCAGTCTAAGCAAGAAAATCCATGAGACTACTGAAAATGCCAGAAGTGAGGCTGTGGCTCAAGTGGTACAGTACTAGCCTTGAGCAAAAAAGCTTAGGGGCAGTGCCCAGGCCCTGAGTCAAACCCAAGGACCAGAACAAAAACCAAACCAAACCAAAAAAGCTGAATTATATTATTAACTAATAAGGGATAAGTAAAAAATTTCTACAGCTAGGGCAGTGTACATTTAGCCATTAAAATATATAATTTTACTTCCTGCTTTTAAAATATCTTCTCAATTAGTTGTAACTGTGGCTAATTCACAAAAAAAGTTTCTCCCAAATAATACAAATACATTTTGACATGAAGCTAATGATGGCACAAGCCCAACTTTTAAAACCAGTATTTTCTCTTTAATTCTGCTAAATTTCTTCTCACTTCCAGTTTCTGTAGTTTATTCATTACAATGGACAGATAGCTCTTTTACATTCAAGTTCAATGAAAAATGACTCCTAACTTAGAACAGTTTTATGATGTTTTTGAAGAGTGCCCTGAAGAATTCTAAATGCAGATTCCATGTAAGGTACTGTAACACCTGTGCCTATTATAACTATGTAGCTCACAGGATTAAAACAAGCAAATGACCAACTGGAATTATAATTAAGCCAGGTGCCAGTGGCTCATGCCTATAATTCTAGTTACTCAACAGGCCAAGATCTGAGGATCGTGGTTTAAAGCAAGCTGGGATAGAAAGATTTCCTAGGAGATTCTTATCTCCAATTAACCATTCAAAAACAGAAGTGGAGATGTGGCTCAAACTGGTAGAGCTCTGGCATTGAACAAAAGACCATAAGAACAGAGCCCAGGTTGAGTTTACAACAGACCAAAAAGAGTGAAAGTAAAAAAAAATTATTATAGACAATCATTTTCATTTCTATTTTATGTAATCTTTTGTACAGAGGAACAAATTTGTCTTGCTGTTATAACAGTACTTACCCCATTGACTATATTATAAAGAAACTGTAGAAAAAAACCAATCTGAATATAATTAGGACTTCTCAAATTAAAATGAGAAATATCAATTTGAAAATGATGACTAATCTCTGGCATAATGGAAATGCTGCTAGAGCCCACTTTGTACCTAGAGCATTGAAGGTTGCGATGTGTTCCCACATGTCTTCCTGTTTGCCAGAGTGGGGTTGCCAGAGAAGGGCATCAACATCATGGCGCAAACAGAAGCAGGGCATTTCATTAGGATCTACTATGACAGAGAAAAGGTACTGGTTGCTCCCAAGATTCACCTAAAAAGTGACAAATAATTGAACAAATTATTAAAAGTGACAAAACTGACACATGACACACTAAGCAATTGCTCTAAACCTTTCAAAGACATCCCCTAACATTCCTGAAAGAAATGTTGCACATTCATTTTAAAGCCAAGAGAAATGACACACAGGGCAGGCAACTTGCCCAAGTTCATCCAAGTATATGCTCTTAACATCCAAGTATATGCTCTTAATATTGTACTATATAATTCTCAACTGTTAGTATGGTAGTTTAAAAAATGCTATTAAATAAACATCAGTTCCATGAGGAAAACAGTTCTGAACCACAAAATACAGCATTAAACTTACTGATACTAACTTGTAAGTACTAAGAACAGTAACAGCTATCAGAATTTATAAGCATGCTCAGGCATATTATAAACTATCTCAATTACTCGCTAGGCTGTTTCTATATTCCTTAACCAGGTGAAAGAATAGCCTTGGAGGGGTTGCATTAGCTGTTGTTGACTAAACAGAAAATTCACAATTCAGATCTGTTCATCAATTACTTTCATGTATAGCTTAATTATGTTATTAATGTCAAAATAATGTCAGCAATTGATTGAGGCTTATAACTGAATCCCACCTATGATAATACTTTTTTGTAGTGAGTAGAGAATCAGAGGGGTGGAAAGTCCTGCCCCTGCTGACGTCACCACTGGGGTGGGGCACCTGATATATGGGCGCTGGCTGTTAGAAGGGGGGAAAAAAATAAGAGTGCCTGGGCCTGCGGAGAGGGCGAGAGAATCACACTGGAAGCTCCTGGAATGGAGCAGTGCATAGGCCAATGCAAAGAGAAGAGAGCTCCACGCTGGAAGATCCTGGCTGGCAAAGAACCCACACTGGCAAAGAGAAGAGAATGGCATACCTCAAGAGGCCTGCAGAGAGGTGAAGACCCATGGAGAGACAAGAGGCCTGTGGTTGAGAGGGGAAGCCTGCTGACAGGCCTGCAGAGAGGAGAGGAAAAAAACTTTTCTCTTTGAAGTTACAGCTACTCCTAGTTCTAAGCTAGCCCAGGAGAAGGCAGACTGGCTAATAAAAGTTCTTTGTCACCTTTAACCATGCTGTGTAGATTCTCTTGTTCTCAGATCATTATAGTCTTTTTTTTTTTTACTTGCTTTCAGTTTATTAAAATTTAGTACTTATTCGTTTATGATATCTGTCTTTTCCATTGTGCCCTTAACATGTCCAACTAGTACTTTAAATTGACCATTTCTTTTGTTGTTGTTTCTTATTTTCTTAATTGTAATGTGGTATTTTACATAATGGAATTCTATGGTGTTGTCAGAAAAAACTATATTGTCCCATTTGTAAGGAAATGGAAAGACTTAGAAAAAATCATATTAAGTGAAGTAAGCCAGACTCAAAGGAACATAGGCTCAATAGTTTCCCTCATTTGTCATAATCAGTAGAAACCTTGGCCTCTCCTAGCAGAGAGTCACAATAGAACAAAATCTAGATACATAAGGCCCATATAATATGACATTAAATGTAAGGACCTCCAGGATAAAGAAACAAAAGCCATATAATGAGTGATTGTTATCCTTGATATACTATGTTATCTCTCATCTCTTTTACTGTCCCTTGGTTATCTCATATTGTTACAATATTTCACCTTGTTATCTGATATATTTTATATATGCTTAATTGGTTGTTTGAAATAGGAGAGCAAAGGGGGTAAATCAAGTTGTGCGGGGGAGGGGGGGAGGGAAATGGGGAACAAGACCTGAGAAAGGGTATCAATATTTGTGAATATACCTTCTATCTGATGAATATAACGGAACCCTTCTATTAATTACAATAAAAATATATGAAAAAAAGAATGAATAATAACTAGAAGACACAATGAATGTGTACTCTTATATGGTCTTTCACAGACAAGAAAATAACAATAAGATAAATATTTGAAGAGCAAAGATACTATGTTAAATTTCAGGTGGAATAAACAGAAATGAGACATCCATTATTTAGTGGGACAATTACCTTAAAGAAACAAGAAGATGTTTAAAAGATTTTTGAGTCAAGAACGGGTACCACAGAGATGGATTGTAGGTAGGTAGTAGAAAGCTTGTCTATCATGTACAAGAATATTGATTCATCCATTAGTGCTACAAAAAATAAATAAACAGGAAGCATAAAAAACAAAGTTTCGTTCACTCTATTGTTATGTATTTTGATGTGAACAAAATTTCACTGAACTTAAAACCTGATAGCCAAGAGCAAAATAGGACTACAAATAAGAAGGAAATGGATGGCTACTCTGAACAGAACTATCTCAAAGTTAAGCAACAGCTCATAAAATTAAGCAGACTGAGGCTATTTACCGTAGGGACAAAGCATCCCCAATTATTTCAAAGGCCTCTGAATACTAGAGATGTAAAGCAAGTTTTAATTGATGGTCACAATGATGACACCTAATCATCAGTAAAATTCTCTGCAGAATGTTCCATATAAAACACACCAGCAAAAACAAATCTAGTAAGATTCCAAGGGTGATAAAATGGCTTTGAATACAGTTGTCGTATAAGACAGAAAAAATTAATTCGGTCTAAATGATTTACTAATTTGGGTACTCAGTCATCATTGATGCCAAAATGAATATTGTTTAAAACAATAGAAATTTACGGGGCTGGGAGTTCGGCCTAATGGTAGAGTACTTTGCCTAACATTCACGAAGACCTGGGTTCGATTGCTTGGTACCACATACATAGAAAAAAGCTGGAAGTGGTGCTGAGGCTCAAGTGGTAGAGCTCTAGCCTTGAGAAAATCCAAGAACAGTGATCAGGCACTGAGCTCAAGCCAAGGACTGGCAAAAAAAAAAAAAAAAATACAATCTCAAAACCATTAAGATACAATTCTATACTCTATGGGAAATTATTATTCCATGTTCATGTTTATTATAGAAAAGTTTATATGTATCTCTGAAGTACTAGTGAGGACCATAATTGTAGTAAGACAGCCACTTACAAAAATTTGAAACATGCATTTCAAGAAGTCAACTAACTCTTAAATTTCTTGGTGGAATATCTAGTAATTACAGACTTCTGAAGATTAAATGTCAAAAAGAAGACATTTAAGCAATCTTTAATAACTGGTACTATCTAATTAATTGAAAAGTACTATTAAGAAAAAAAGTTATATTACTCTACAAAAAATTAAGATACTTGTTAGGAGGCCAGATTGAAACTTCATTTTCAAATTCACAATTAGTTTCAAAATCCCATACATAAAATGCATTATTCTTTTCTTTATACATATATATGTACATATACATACCCAAACATATATGCATGTACTAACATGTATATCTATATATACATGTATGTATATGTGCATGAAGTATTTACTATCTTATTTAATGTTTGTTAAGTAAGAGATAGAAATACTCATTTTACAGACAAGGAATGTCAGTCTCAAGAAAATGAAAGACTTAAGTCACTAACAAGTAGTAGCTGAAATTTAAATTTAAATGTGCTTCCGCATTCATATTTTTCATATCAGACTATGTTCTTTCCCAAAGCCTATTTTATAATAACTAGTAAGCAAACTATTTAAATGTCTATAAAAATGTCTATGGCTAGATACTATTTCAGAGTGATACTCTACGAGTATAGAATTCTCATAAAATCCTATGCTACACCTTTATTTGAATACCTATTCATTAAGTACTGATACAATTAAAGATATATTTATCTGACTAGATCTTAGAAGGTATAAGATATTAGCTGAAAAGCATAAAATGCAATAGATGGAAACACACTGAATTTTAAGTTTATGAAAACTCAAGACAGTAATCTCTAAAAGCATGGGGTGGGGAGAATTTTTTTTTGCAGCTTAAAAATATCACATTGAAAGATGTATCACAAATAGTATCAACTTTCCTGACAAACACTGTATATTGGTAGATACACATAAGTATAACAAGTAATAAAAATACAGATCAATAAAAAGTGCTAACAGAAAAAGGAAAGAGGAAACAGTTGACAAGGCAGATAATGTGGTTGCACTTTATCTACGTTAACAGGGGATAGAACACAGTTTTTGAACTGAGAACAGTTTAAAAGGCCAAGTATTTAAGGCAAAAGGAACAGGAAATGTTAGGAGTCCTGTGGAAAAGTATGTTAATACATCCGGGGAGCTAAAGAAAACGACCCAGGTTAAAATGAGAAGAAAAGAAAAAGGCAATCAGGACAGCATGAGAGTGATTTTTCAACCCATGGGTCTCAACAATCAAATCAGTACAAGAAAAAAACATGTAAAAAACAATTTTCATTTTTACTCTGTTAACAAGGAGTATTATTAACAATAATATTTATGTAGGATCATTCTGTTTTGTGGAATTTCTCCATCAGTTGTGTGTGTGAGTGTGTGTGTGTGTGTGTGTGTGTGTGTGCATGAAGTGTGTGTGCTTTCTTAATTTACAATGTATCATCACAGAAAAGTTATAGAAAAGTTTCAAGACCTCCCAATTGGCCACAGTAAGGACACTGGACATTACTCTTAATAAGACATACAGGAAGCTTCATATGGAGGACAGAAATAGGAAAATTATATAATTTACTATGCCCTTTAAGGAGGTTACTTTGATCTTCATGAAAGGATTTACTATTAATTCAAAGGAAAGATAACTTCAAAGTAGCAAAACTGGTAAATAGTATATAATCAAGTTTGACACCACAAAAACAGAGGCAAAAATTACACCTAGTTTCATCTAATGACATATACTCCAAAAGAATCATTATGCAGTATTTCTGTCAAAATTGCACTGAATCTGAAAAGGAAATTCTTATAGGGCTATAAATTGAGATAGTATATAAAAGGTATGAAATTAAGTCTCTTATCAAAAAGGATGAGTGACCGTTCCAAAGTAGAGACTAAAGAGACACCAACTAAAGCTAAGTGTAGTATGAGACACTGGGTGACATCCTCAATCAGAAACAAATTTGTTCAATTTTGACACACTAGTAAACTTGATATGAAATTTAAAGTGTTATATGCACTAATTTTTAAATTATGTGTTATATAAAATAATCCCCTACTGGGAATGTGACTTAGTAATAGAGTACTTGCCTGGGATACATGAGGATCTAGATTCAATTCTACAGTACCACACAAACAAAAATAAATAAATAAATTTTTTTAAAAAAGCTCTTTCACCTTTCTATTCTCTGAGCTTTAAAAAGAATAAATGAATAAAATAATCCATGGAAGTGGCGCTGTGACTCAAGTGGTAGAGAGCTAGCCTTGAGCTGAAGAGCTCAGGGACATTGCCCAGGCTCAGAGTTCAAACCCCACAACAACAACAATAACAACAACAACAACAACAACAACCCCTATATTTTTAGCATACAGGGCAATCAGTAGAGGTATATAGGGACATTGTATGTGCAACTTATCTCTAAATATCTCAGCAAAATGAAAATATAAATGTCATAGAAGATTAACTTCTACTAAAATCTAAGTATCTAAGTGAAGGGTTTTTTTTTTGGGGGGGGGGGGTGGGCCAGCCCTGGGGCTTGAGCTAAGGGCTTGGGGAACTGTCCTTGGGCTTTCTCAAGGCTAATAGCACTCTACCACTTAAGCCACAGCACCACTTCTGGCTTTTTCTGTGTATGTGGTATAGAGGAATAGAACCCAAGACTTCATGCATGTTAGGCAAGCATTCTACCACTAGGCCATGCTTCCACCCTATAAGTGAAGATATTCTTGAACTGAATGCCATTAAAATTCATATGTGGGAAGAGATTTTCAAAGAGTAATTCAGTTGAAATTAAGTCATTAAGGAGAGTCTTAATTGATGAGAGTATAATGTCCCTATAAGTGGTTAGGATGCAATACACAGGAAAGGCAAAGGCTATTTAAAGGAGGAAGCTATCTACAAGTCAAGCAGAAAGGCTAATGCCTTCACTTCAAACTTGGAGCAAACCAAATTATGGGAAAATTATCTTCTACTTTATCACTTCAAAGACCTTTATTTTTCTCTAGCCAGTCTACTTCATGTCAATATAAATATAATCTAGAAATCATACTTTTCACAACACTTAGCAGTAGTTTGAAAATGATATGCCAGAGAAAGCTGTTAAATAGGAAAGAGCAAGTTATTATGAAGAGGAGGAAAAAAGGGATGGAATAAAAATATTTTTTTTTTATTGGTCATGGTGCTTAAACTCTGGGCTTTTGCGATATCCCTGAGCTATTTGGCTCAAAGCTAGCACTGTATCACTTGAACCACAGTGCCACTTCCAAGGGAATGGAATAATTTACAATGAGAGGAACAGTTAAGAGATTTCCTCGGGTGTGTGTGTGTGTGTGTGTGTGTGTGTGTGTGTGTGTGTGTGTGTGTGTGTGTGTGTGTGTAGCTACTGGGTTAGAACTCAAGGTGTGCACTCTGTCCTTTCACTAAAGGCTGGCATTCTACCACTTGAGGTGTGCCTCTACTTCTGTTGGGTAAATGGAGGTAAGAGTCTCATGGACATTCTGCCTTCACTGGCTTCAAACTGCAACCCTCAGATTTCAGCTGTCTGTGTAGCTGAGACTACAGCCATGAGCCACTGGCACCTGGCTTAGAGATCTTCTTTTAAAGTCAGGTTGGAACTTAGATTTGGTACATCAAGTTCATATATTGTTTAGGATCTACAAAGCTGAGGACTAAACCCTGTAGTAGAGTGACACCAAGCCACACCAAGCAACATTCAAACTAGTGCACATTTCCAAAGTTACTTTGAGGGAAAAAAATTATACATACATGAAATACCAGAGAGCTGAAGAAAAAAAATCCCAGCTGGTTTAAAGAATTGAGTAAACATATTTCAGAAAATGGGTATTTTTTTATATTGGTCACACAGATTAGTAAAAAATACAATAAAAAAATCTTTTGCAAAAGAAATATATAAATTTATAAACAGAAAATATATACTTCAAAGTAAGATTCTACATCTTGACCACCAACTAGTAAAGATCAAACAGAAAACCAAAGGCACAGTGGAAGTAAAAATTAATGAAGACTATGAATGAGAACATAAAGCAAAAACCTGTTTGTCAGAGGTAGTACTAAACATAAAAAGGGACTTTAAAAAAATAGTAGAATTATAAATAACACAGTTATAAAATTTTAATGAAATATGAGGTATAGAACCAATAAACTAACAGCTCCCAAGAATAATACATTACAATTAACCAGGACTCAAATAACATGGGGAAATGAACTAATGTTCAATGAAAAAGCAAATAGAAAGTTATTATAAATTACAAAATCAAAATTGTATATAAAATAGAACAGATAAAAAAGCCAGCTAAACATTATTAATATGAAATATTACTCAATCTAATGTCACTTTATTATGTTTGATATGTTTAGTAGTATGGAATGCTAGTATGGAGTTATGGTTCTTCATGGAGTGATGAGACTTATAACAAGCAATAACTGCTAATTAATCCTTCATTCCTTTCCCTCCCTTCCTTTCTCCCTTCCTTCCTTGCTTCCCTTCCCTTCCTTCCACCTTTCACTCTTCCTTCCTTCCTTCCTTCTTTCCTTCCTTCCTTCCTTTCTTACTTCCTTTCTGGCAAGGTTTCCCTTTGTAGCCTAGGCTGGACTAGAACTTCCTATAAAACCCAGGTTAGCTTCTAACTTAATAATTGTCCCCCTAGCTCCTCTCAAGAGTGAATACTGCAGGTGTATTACACCACATTTGGGTCCAATCAAGGTAATTATCTGTCATTAAATTATCATTTAATCATTTAATTCATTAATCATTTAATAATTAAATTATCATTTGTCATTTAAATTATCATTTGCTGTTATCCACAGATTTCTACAAACATTAAGAACTTACTACATGAGAGTGTAAACTTGTTCAATCACTATGGAAAGCACTATGGCAGTTCCTCAAAAGACTAAACATAACTCCCTTATGACCCAGAAATTACACTCCTTGGCATTTACCCACTAAATCCACTAGCACAACGATGTTCACTGCAACACTATTTACCATAGCAAAGATATGGAACCAACCCAGATGCCCCTCAGTAGATGATTGGATCAACAAGATGTGGTATATATACACAATGGAATTCTATGATGCTATCAGAAAGAAAGACATTGCCCCATTTATAAGGAAATGGAAAGACTTATAAAAAATCATATTAAGTGAAGTAAGCCAGACACAAAGGAACAAAGATTCATTGGCCCTCCTTTGTAATAGCACAAACCTAGGACTCTCCTAGCAGAGGATTACAATAGCTCAAACCCTGGATACATAAGGCCATATAGGATGAGGCCAAATTAATGGACCTCCAGGACATGGAAACAATAGCTTATGATTGAATGTTGTTCTTAATGTACTATTTTTTTTTCTTTTCTGTTGTGTTGCCCTTTGGTTAATCACATACTGTTATAGTATCTAACTTTGTTATCTGGTATATTATATATATATGTTTACTGGCTTATTTGAAATAGGAAAGGGGGGAAACAAGATGGAGGGAGCGAAACGTGGACAAATACATGAGAAGGGGTATCAATGTGTGAGAAATAATGCACCGTCTATCTGGTGAATATAACTGTAACCTTTCTATACATTAAATAAAAAAAAGAACTTACCACATGAGTAGTTTTCAATGAACTGCCATCAAATCTGCATAAACTAGAGCTCTCTTCAAAGAAAATATCACATTCTTCTAACTCTTGAGCATTACAAGGAGGCTTTTCTTTATCTGGATTTGGGTTCTTAAACCAAACAACAAAAAAAAAGTAAAAAATAAAAAAAATAAGGAAATGGATTTATTCATTCTTAGAACTATTAAGATTACAACAATAACTAAAATTTAATTTAGACCCTTGGCCAATAAAAACAATATCAACAAAATCAGAAATATCACAATAATTTAATCAGCAAAAAACACCTAAAAATGGCCATCATAGACATCTGATATGCTCAAAGACAAAGTAAAACAAAAATAAGTTTGAGAAAGAGTGACATAATGTTACGATATTACAAAAACACATGATTTTGAAATACAGCAAAAGAAACTATCTAACATGAAGCAAATAAGCACAAAACCCCAGTGATTTATGAAATAACACCAAATTGTCTAACATGACAGCAAATAGAAGCAGGAATGATAATAGAGAAAAAAATTTTGTGAGATGAAAATTATCATATAGATTCAAGGAAGTCAAAGAACCCAAGCACAGAAAATGTAACACATTACAATAATAAAACTGGTAAGGAAAAAAGAGAAAAACAGTTAAGAAAATAATGAATATACTATGTAGGTCAAAGGAAGACACAAAAGACAACTGACTTCTCACTATATTTGAACCAAAATAACAGAAGATATTTGGGAGTTTTGAGAAAACTATGATTAAAAAGAACCTTACCAATGAATTTTATATATATATATATATATATATATATATATAAAACAAAATGAATAAAAAAAGAGTAGGTAATTTTTACAAACAAAATCAGAGAGAATTTATATTATCAGCAGACCTATACTATAAGATGCTACAGGAAGTTATTCAGGGAGGAAAAATGGCAAGTGAATCTTTGAATATTAAAAAAACATAAGAGAAAATGGAAAAACAGGCCAACAATTTTTTTTTCTTATTTGTATTCTTTTTAACAAAGAACTGGCAAGAGCTAAAAAAAAGATAATGTGCTATATGTTTATAACATGGAATCTAAGAATATTAAAATGAAACATGAGCTATAGAAATATTATTTTAGGGCCAGGAGTTTGGCCTAGTGGTAGAGTGCTTGCCTAGCATTCACAAAGGCCCGGGTTCGATTCCTGGTTACCACATACATAGAAAAAAAAAAAGCTGGAAGTGAAGCTGGAAGTGGGTCAAGTGATAGAGTGCTAGCCTTGAAGAAAGCCCAAGGACAGTACTCAGGTCCTGAGTTCAAGGCTCAGGACTGCCCTCCCAAAAAAGAAAGAAATGTTATTTTAAAGTTCTTAAATTATAAGTGAGCTGGGCATGGTGGCTCACGCCTGTAATCCTAGCTACTCAGGAGGCTGAGATCTGAGGATCAGCCCACCTACTGAAGACCCTGAGGCTCTTATCTCCAGTTAACCTCTAGAAAACAGGAAGTGGTGCTCAAGAGGTAGTGTGGTAGGCTTAAGCTGAAGAGCTCAGGGACGTACCCAGAGCTCAGGGACAGTGCCCAGGTCAAGAGTTCAAGCCCCATGACTCCCTCTCCCTCTCCCTCTCCCACTCCCTCTCTCTTTCTCACACACACAAACACACACAATTATATGTGAAATAACATTTTTTGAAGATGATGATACAGGTGCATATTTTACAACAACCATACGCGCGTGTACACACACACAGATAATAAGCCAAAAACAGATGAGTTATAAAAGTAATTTGATTATGTTCCCTTGTTTAAATGCAAGAAGCTTATATAGTAATAAGATCATAATAATTAAGCAATAAATTAAAATACACTTACACATAACAGAATTCAATAACCAAATGTTCACATACCTAGTTTGCCAATATGTAGACGGGTTATTTAGAACTTAATAAAGTAACCTGAAAAACTCTTGAAGGTTCAATACCCAACAAAATAAAACAACAACAAAAATCCCAACCAAACAAAAACTTACTAAAAAAAAGACAGAACAAAAATCTATAATCTAAAAGTCTTTGCAAGTGTCAAAATTATTTTATTCTCAGACCTTACAATATTAAATATTTGCTGACTGAATGAACATGGGACAATAGGCCTATATTATTAGGAAATGAAAAGTACTCTTACCTATAAATTCAGTGCTTTTTGAAATTTTTAATTAGTGCTGACAAATACAAATCTGCTTTCTCTATTTAACCATCTCTTCTTCACAAATGCATTTACTTTCAACCTCTAATCTTTCTTTTCTACCTTACCATTCTATTTAACCATCTCTTCTTTACAAATGCATTTACTTTCAACCTCTAATCTTTCTTTTCTACCATACCATTTACTGATATTTTAAGTAGAAATACTTATTAAATAGTTATTGAATAATTATTCTTCAACTTTACAATTCAAAATGGCAATATTTGGTAATTTAATGCTTAGTAAGACATTTTTATATATGGAAAATAAACATATAACTGACATTCTAGTAGAATGTTGTATTTGTTCAGATTCACAATGTGATTTTCCCAGCCACGAGCATGGCAACATTTTTCACCTTCATGTGTGAATGGGTACTATGTGGCATATAATCATTACAAGCAAAAAGAAAATGTTACATATGACATAAATGTATATCTTTGATATTCTAAAATCATCTGGAAAACTTCATGATAATGAGATAAACATCTATGGCAAAATTATAATTTTTGCTTCATCACAACTGACTACTTGGTTCTTCTAAAGGAGAATGTATGGAAAGAGATGCATAAACATATGCACATAATCCCATATAATATGCAGAGACATATGCATGCAATCACAAAGTATAAGAAATAGTAGAATTTTACACCATTTTATAATATTAATGTCAATAGTAACTGAGCTCTTTTATATTAAGAAGGGTAAAATAATGTTTAAAATACAATGTTCTCGGGGCCCGGAGTTTGGCCTAGTGGTAGAGTGCTTGCCTAGCATGCACAAAGACCCGGGTTCAATTCCTCAGTACCACATACGTAGAAAAAAGCCAGAAGTGGTGCTGAAGCTTAAGTGGTAGAGTACTAGCCTTGAGAAAGCCCAAGGACAGGGCTCATGCCCTGAGCTCAAACCCAGGACTGGCAACAACAACAACAACAAAAATACAATGTCCTCTTAAATTAATTATCTCTCTCGAATTACTGGAAAGTCACACTAGTATTGCTATTGTTTACCAGTTCCTCAGAGGTCAAATGCATTAAACGCTCAGCGATTACAGCACACTGGGATGCATCCTGTAAAAGTTCTCCTTGTTTATCACCAACCACCAGCTCTGACCATGTGAGTCCTTCATTCTTCTTAATTAAGGAAATCTCCAAGCTAAAAATTTAAATGAGAAAAGTAATGCTACTTTTACCAGCCATATAAATTTTACCATCAACAATAAACAGAAGAATTTCCTACAGATATTAACCAACTAGAATATCAAATATGTTTGAGCTTTGTGTGACAGTAAGTTTCTAATAACAAACAAAATAAATAAAGAAGTTCCATTAGAAATGGTGCAGCAAATATGGCATGAAAAGGTTAGTGACTAGGAAAGCAAAAAGGAAGACTCTTACTAGAAAGAACTGCTATAGTCCAGATGTGAAGTGATGGAATTACAAGCAGCATAGAACTGTGAGACCCTGGGGGAGCGGTACAGGAGTGTAAAGCAAGAGAATGGCCTATACATAAAGGAGAGGAGATCTCTTTGGATATAAACCTAACAACTTTATTTTTATAAATAGTCAATGTATAATGTACAATTATTACTGAAAATAGTCATCAGGTTCAATCAACTTGTTAATTTTCAAAGTATAGATTTTAGAGAACTGAAAGAATAAGAATTAGGGAAAATTAGTTTTGGAAAACATACACACAATAATATTAACATTGTCTCTTTTTAACATTTAAAATTGAATTCTGTGCATTTAAGTCATTAGGGTGAAATTTTGAATGTGCTATGGAGGGCCACATAGCAAACTCTGAGACAAGAAATGATGAGACAGGAAAGGGTGATTAAAATAGAGTCAGAAATCTTCCTTAGATCAGGAAGAAGGCAGCAGCTCATGTTCCTTTGGGAGAAGAAAATCAAGTACATTGCCTTAGGAATAGCATCTGCTCTAACAGAATAAGTGGGATAGTGGTTCCTCTATAGCCACATAACCTTTTCCATTTCCAAGTGCCATCTTTGTTATAAGTAAACCAGGCTAATGCAAGTTAACAACTGCTAGAGTACAATAATAGCTATTATCATAATTATCAAATAGAACATGTTAACTTATCTGCTGTTCTTTTTCAAGGCTTTTATTGTCAGCAACTCACAAATTAATTGCAGCATTTTATCATTTTCTGACTACTTAAGAAAACATACAAAAAGGTATTGCTTATATAATGAAAGTTCCTATCATAAGTAATGAAAATCATCACCACTATCACCAAATGCTCCATTTCATTATTTTCCAATGAATAGGCTAATCTTGATGATGAAGATGAGAATAAAAATAATGACTGCAGCTCATACTTACCACATGACAGGTACTGTGTTATATGTTTTATATATTTTAACTGTTTTGCTTACCCTAATCAAATAAAATACTATTGTCATAATTATCTTACAAGCAAGGGAGAAAAATTCTAAGAGATTAAGTAACTTGACAAGTTCACAAGCTAGTAAAGCAGTCTGGTCTAATCCATGTGGTTCCAGATTCCCCAAAATTCAAAACAGTCTGTTACTTTTAGATGCCTCATTCTGGCTTTAATTTTCCTAAAGAATAATGATTACTTTTCTGTATGCTTACTAGCTATTTGTTTAATTGTCATGTGTCTATTCAAATCACTTGATCACTTTTAGAGCTCAGTTGTCTTATGAATTTGTAGAAATCTTTATATATTGAGAAAGAAATCCTTTGACAAGAATACTGAGAATATTTTCTTCAGTCCATGTTTGTCATTATGTTTGTCTTAAGGTATCTTTAAGAGAGAAAACATTTTCAGTTATGAGGAGCAGAAAACTTTGGAGTCCAATTTATCATATATTTCTCCTTTTTTTTTGGCTTACTGTGCCTAAACATGCATGCAATTCATAAAAGAAATATAAATGATCAATTTATATTGAAACAAAATTATTCACCACAATTATGAAGTATTTATTATTTTATGAGTAGAAATGTATCATTCTTATTTATTTCTGCATATGGAAAAGTAAATATATAGTTATTTGCTAAGGCAAAAGATTGAAATAATCTAACTTATTGGTTCACATTAGTGGGACAATTTTTTTAAATGATGTGTCATTCAGCAGAATAAAATAAAAGCTCTACTAACAAACATTGAAAAACGTAATTTTTCAATTCAAAAACATCTTAAGATTTATTGTTGAAAATGAACAAAAATGAGGTAGGGCTAGTATGTAGCTCAGTGGCAAAGTGCTTGCTTAGCAAATGTACTGTCTTGAGTTTGATCCCCAGTACCAAAAAAGGGGGAAAAGTATAAACAAGAAAAGAAAGATGTACAATATTTGCCAAAATATTTCTTTTCTCCTACTTTTTTTAGTAAGAAATAAACACAGTGCTAGAACATACATAACATACTCACTCTGAAACAAAACAAAGCATCTGTGGAGGAGTTCAGGCTGGTGTGAGAGGAAGTTTCCAGCTCTAGTCCTCTGTATGCTTTATGTTTATGAAAATGAGAATCTGTTATTTAGTAAACAAATTATACTTGGTACAAAAAAAAATTTCTATTAAAAAAATAAGAGTGCAGGCTGGGAGTTTGGCCTACCAATAGAGTACATGCCTAGCATGCACGAAAACCCGGATTTGATTCCTCGGTACCACATACACAGAAAAAACCAGAAGTGGTGCTGTACTTCAAGAGGTAGAACTCTAGCCTTGATAAAGCCCAAGGACAGTTCTCAAGCCCTGAGTTCAAGCCCCAGGACAGGCAAAAAAAAATGAGTGCAAATTAAAATAGCCATCTGTTATTCCTATACCACATTTTTAGAGAGGGTAATGAAAAATATTACTATGTCCTAGAAGTAATAACTACACTAGTATCATTAATCTTAACTATAGTTAGGTTGTTCCATGTAGGTATTACATTTTGATTCAATCTTAAGAAAATTAATGAGCAATACAGATGAAAGTACTGTATTCATTTGTGATGTCCAACTGGTATAGAACAAAATAACAAATTAAAGGTTAACTAAATTTTAAATACAATACTATTAAAATACCTATTGTTCTCTTTCAATATCCATGTACTGCTTTCATGATCAACGGATGAAAATAGTTTTCCTTCTAAAATTTGAAGACCTCTCAGCATAATGCTGATGTTATCAGGCAAAAATTGCACTTGAATGTCTTCCTTAGTACTGTCTTCTGGAAGCCATATAGTTACTGTCACATCATCTTCACTCTGTTGCCAGTAATACAGAGGTTCTAGAGGTGAGGAGGGAGATGAATTTATGTAATCAAATTGGAACAATATGTAAAATTACAGCTTAGAAGATATGAAAGAACCTCTATCTAAAATAATCTCAGCATGCTTCGTAAAGATCATCTCACAAATAAGCATAAGCAAATATTTAGATTTCTTTGGCAATTTTGACTGGAAGAGTTATAGCAATTAAATTTGACATTTTGACTTCCCAGCTTATCTACTGCTCTAAGAAATAACCACTCATACAGTACTAATGACAGCAATCTTTTCTTTTTCTTATTCCCCCTTTCCCTACACACACACACACACACACACACACACACACACACACACACACACTTCTTCACTGAACAAGAATATGATATATCTCCCTAAAAAGAAATCAAGGTAATTTATACACAGTAGTAACCTTGTATATATCACTTATGCCAGACAAAGGATAAAGGATGAACCCGGAAAGTCACGTAAGGTTTTAGTATAAAGAGTCATGGAAGGCAGGTACCAATGGCTCACATCTGTAATCCTACCTACTCTGGATATTGAGATCTAAGGACAGCAGTTCAAAGCCAGCCCAGCAGGAAAGTCTGTGAGACACTTATTTCCAATTACCTACCCTTCCCCCAACAAAATAAAAACTAGAAATGGAGCCACAGCTCAACCGGTAGAGCGCTAATACTGAGCTAAAAAGATTAGAGATATCACTCAGACCCTGAGTTCAAGTTCCAGACAGGTACTAAAAAGAAAATATATAAAACAGTGAGGCAAATGTCTACTTCAATAATCAATACTAATAAAAAGGTTAGTTCAAAGAGTATGTATATTTGAAAATATTAAAAAATCTTATAAAATGTATTAATATGGCCATAACATCAGTCATTTAAAGGCAATATTCTTCTGAAGAGCTTTAATAGAATATGTACTCTTCATAAACAGACTTTTTTTCTGAAAGAGTTCATTAACTTTTTCATTTTAAAACATAATCTTTACTCATTCATTCAATATTAAGAAACTGAGTGGTTCTGTCCTGAAGAAACTTGCTTTCAGTTTAACATGAACAGTAAAAACGTATGTATCAGTCTACCTTACTGTCTAGGAGTATTCAGTACTATCATACTGACTTCTAAGTGTCAATGGTAACTGATATTATACAGTTATATGCTAAGTTCAGACTAAGGAATCAAGTTAGCTAATGCATACATCATTTTTTTAAGAAAAAATCTTTGGTAATTATAGAAAATTAAATTTTCACAATATTTTGGTGAATTATTTTTTTCCAAATAAAAAGTGGGAGAAAGTAATATCAAAATAAATTAATCATCTATTCTGATCTGGTAGAACCCCACCCCTAATTAGGAAAAGAAAACTAAAAGGAATGTCACTTTAATCTGTGAACAATAAAGTAAAACCACCTTTAATTTTCTCTGAGGTGTCTACATCCATAGTTTCTTCAAGATCATGACCAGCCTGAACAAATTTGAAAGACTTATAGGAGACAATCATTAGACCATTTCCATTGGGCTCAATAGCGGCATAATGTGGCACTGACTTCCCTTGGAGAATGTCACGTTTAGTAATTTCATATTTTTCATTATCTGTAAGAAAATACTTTACATTAAAAAGATAAACTTTTTAAATAAAATGTCTAAAAATATTTGAATATTAATTGTAATCATACTCAGACATTCTAAATATATTATTAAAAGAGATATTTATACACTTTTCCTATGAGTATAAACATTGCAACCCAATTTTCTACAAGTAGTTTGTTATTATTATTATTATTTTTACATTTTATGTTCTCATGCAGGTTAAACTCAGGGCCTCAGGCTCTTGTTCAACTTATTTTCTCATAGATTACAATAAACCATTTGAGCCATACCTCTGGTCTGGTATTTTTGCTGGTAAAAAAATGGAGACCAGAGTGTCTCAGAACACTTAGGCTTAATTTAAACTTCCAACCCACTAAATGATGAACACCAGAAAGAGAGATTCAGGATTTTTACCTTTATTTTTCTTACTGATAGTGATCCACTCCAAAGAAACATAGAAACCACTTCCTTTCAAATCTGATTCCTCTTTCTCTATTCGAAGAAGTAGGGTAGCTATTGAATGTTCTTCAGGTTTCAGCAATGAGATGCTATGAACTATAATAAAGGGATCCCCAAGCTCTTCATTAAACATAATCTATAATAAAATAACATATAGAAAAATGGACATATAGGAACAGCGATAGAAGAAATACATAAAATGCTCACATTCCAGTAATTGTTTTAAGCCTGTAAAAGCAGGCTTCGTGTTTAAATAATGCCCCTTGTAGAAAGAACTTAAAATTAAATGACAACTGTTTGTACAACAGAGCAAACTGATTCCTTCTCTTGACCTAAAAAAAAAAAAAATAAGAAAAAGCTAAAAGCAATTTTGGTAAAAGAAATATCAGAAAGAAAAACTGTCTACACACAAAAGGAGAAAGTACGGGCAGGGCGATGCTCACTGTCTCTTTGCCATCTCACACACACGATTTATCACTGTGTACAGCCGGCATGCCTACACATGTATGCTCTCCTCCCATCACTGTCACTTTGCCATCTTACACACATGATTTATTACTGTGTGCAGCTGACATGCCTATACATGCATGCTTTCTTCTAACGGTTTTCATTTGTTTTCTTTTATAGCTCCCAGATGTTTACAAAAGTAACATATAAGGTATCAGGGAAAAAAAGTTCACTTCTCAATTTCAAAAGCCAAAGAGCTCACACATTTAAAAAATAACTAACTCTCTGTGTGTGTACGTGTGCGTGCATGCGTGCGTGTATATGTGTGTGTGTGTGTGTGTGTGTGTGTGTGTGTATATGTGTGTGTGTTATGTGTTGGTAGTGGCTAAAATATGGTGAAGTTGCCCAACAAAAATCTAAAGACACACAGAATCCTATGGAATTTTCCTTATATAATAATCACATGATTCCTAAACAAGATTTCCAAAGAAGTAAAAAACAAATTACCTTGGGTTTGTTTTTTTTTCATGGTACTGTGAGTTGAACTTAGTGTCTTCCATTTGATAAGCAGGCTGGCTCTCTGCTATAGGCCCAAGCCCTTTTCTCATTTTGGGGGATAGTCTCCTGCTTATGCATTGTGCTAGCCTGAACCAATATTACTAGTTAATGTGTTATAAGACAGTGATCTATTCCAAAGAAACATAGAAATTAGTTCCTTTTAATGGTTCCCATGTAGCTAGGATGGTAGGCATATTCTCCCAACTACTGGAGGAGATAGGAGCCTCTAATTTTTGCATGAGCTGGCCTCAAACTACAATTTGAGACCAATTTCAGACTTCCAAACAGCTAGTCTCTTTCTTTTTAAATCTGTATCTGAAATCTCCTACTATTGGTTCCTACTTGACTTATAAAGAAAAATAAACTACAATGTCATCAGAAACACTTCTTTCAACACTTTCTTATTCCAATAGTAGGCTCACTTGAAAGATTTACATAAGTAGAAAAACCAGAAAACTCTCAAGTATCGAAAACTGAAATGACATATGAAAACAAATTTTGAATTGGCTGACTGAGTTTGTTTTCGTTTGGGGAACAGTAGAAAATAAAAGCAAGAAGAGAAAAATGTAAGTTCCAGCATATAAAAGTAACTAATTTATTGTTTCCATTTTTTCTCTCCAATGAGGTCTGCCCTATCTCCATAATTTCTCTTCCTAGACTTGATATACCACCACTGTCCTAGAACTTTTTGTTTCCTATTATGCCCTGAATCAATTCCACCTTTAGCTTTCCTTTTGTCAATTCTGAGTTATAAAACTCTTACATTGTTTGTTTTCCTTCCTTTTTAAAATTTATTTTTTCAATATTTATTTCTTTTATTAAGTAGCTATAAAAAGGAATTTCAATTACAGAAGCCACATTATGACCAGGTATAGTTTTCCTCAAAGAACTGAAGACTGGTTATTTACAGATATTGGTCAATTTGATCAAAAAAATCTTCTCACAAGTAAATATGTTAAATTTATCCATCTTTACTCAACACTCAAGGCTAAATGCTGAGACTTGTACAAGTGAGTTGAAATAAAACATTTAATTATCTACTCAGAACTTTAAAAAATTCTCAAGACACTGACTCTATAGAGAAATTAATTTCTTATTTAAATTCACAGAAATTCTAACCTAGAATTAAATTCTAACCTTAGAATTAAATCTATTTTTTAATGAAATAAAAATGGCAGCTTAAGAGATTAAACAGACATTTATCAAGGCATTTTTTTAGCACGAAATATCCCAGGAAACCTGCTAATTGACTCATATAAATATACCAGCATCCTAACATACAGGCAGAGGAGAAAATACCCCATGTAAGTTAGTCAGCTCTCTTTCAAGGGCACAATGATGCCAATGCTTATTACACCATTTTACATATAAAATATAACCCAAAAACCTTTGCTAAAATCGAACGATTCCCAATGATTGCTCTGACCTTATACCCAAACAGAACTGTTAATGTATCCGTTGTACAAAAGGCATACATTTTATGATTTAAAGAGATTCACATTTATAATAGATCAAGAAGTCATTGGTAAATTATCCTTAAAAACACGTGATTTCAAAATAAATACCATTACCTTACTCTGTACACATCTTCTGGGTTTTGCATAAATCTTTAAAATAATAAACCTTTACCTCCCATTTCTCAGAAGCACTATTTCCACGTTCACCTGTTGCAATGATATACAATCTTCCAGTACCATCTGACAAAGTGACCCAGGAAGAAGATGAGAAGTGGATAGATGAACAAAGGCGATTGTCATATGCTGTCAA
This sequence comes from Megascapheus bottae, assembly GCF_031878675.1. Taxonomy (NCBI): domain Eukaryota; kingdom Metazoa; phylum Chordata; class Mammalia; order Rodentia; family Geomyidae; genus Megascapheus; species Megascapheus bottae. The sequence continues at coordinate 46,416,265 of NC_143517.1, forward strand.
ATCTGTAGGAAGTCGAAACACCTCTCGTGGTTTCCCTAAAGCAGTATCCTGGAAAGCCAAACACCACATATTTATTTCCTTTTTACTGATCCATAGTCATAAAATAAGTATTTGCAGTTTAATAGTTTCTCTTTTCCTCAAGAACTAGACCTACTTCCTCTCCCTTTAAGTATGAGTTATATTACAGATTCACTTCTGACAAATCAGTTGGATGAGAGGGCCAGTATTTCGACTGTGGGACTAGATCACCAAACACTTTACATACTCTGATTTGTTATTTTTGGTTGGCTTGTACTACTGGAGACAAGCTACCAAGCTGTGAAGATAATTAAGAACTCAGTTACTTGCCAATGCTCACGTCAGAAGCAACTGAGGTCTCCTACGTCTTCCACCATGAATCAGCCTCTGTGAGTATGGTTTGAAATGTGTTCTTCCACCCTAACCTTACAATGACTTCAGTCTTGACATCACAAGACCACCTACAAAAACTGACTCTAAATTCTAAATTTATATAGTAAAAGGTAATAAATATAATGCAGTAATCTAGTTTTTACTTTCAAGTTAATAATCAGTATTTTAAAATCACTAAGTTAGAAATATTCTATCATTGATTGCCTGTTCTATTTCTTTAAAGAATGACATTGGGATATTGATGGGTATTGCGTTCAATTTGTAGATAGCCCTTGGCAAGATTGTCATTTTCACGATGTTGATTCTTCCAATCCAGGAACATGGGAGGTGTTTTCCATTTCCTCAATCCGCTTTAATTTCCTTTTTCAGGGTTTTAAAGTTTTCATCAAAAAAGTCCTTTACATTTTTAGTTAAGCTAATTCCTAGGTACTTTATTTTCTTTGAAGCTATTGCAAAAGGAGTTGTTTTCCTGATTGTTGCCTCATTCCTCTCACTGTTGGCGTAGAGGAAGGCGGGTGATTTTTGAGGGTTAATTTTATACCCTGCTACCCTTCCAAAGTTTTGAATCAGCTCAAGGAGCTTGGGAATGAGGTCTATAGGATTCTTTAAATACAGAATCATGTCATCTGCAAAGAGGGAAAGTTTTACTTCCTCTTTCCCTATTTGGATCCCCTTTATGCTTGCTTCTTGCCTTATTGCACTGGCTAGGAATTCTAATACTATGTTAAAGAGGAGTGGAGAGAGTGGGCATCTTTGTCTCGTACCTGATTTTAGAGGGAATGGCTTTAGCTTTTCATATAATAAAAGACCCCATATAGCAAAAAACTTCTTAGCAGAAAGAACAGCATAGGAGGAATTTCAATTCCAAACTTTAGACTACTACAGAGCTATAATCATCAAAACATCTTGGTACTGGCACAAGAACAGGCCTGAAAACCAATGGAATAGAACTGAGGACCCAGATATTAAACCACAGACCTATGGCCACCTAATCTTTGACAAGGGAGCCAAAAAAACAGAATGGAAGAAAGACAGCCTCTTCAACAAGTGGTGCTTGCAGAACTGGATAAGCACCTGCAGAAAACTAAAGTTGGATCCTTCTTTGTCATCTTGCACTAGAATTAACTTCAAATGGATCAATGACCTCGAGGAAAAAGCCGACACACTGAAAATTTTACAAGAAGGAATAGGAGATACACTAGGCCTCCTTGGCACAAGTCGAAACTTTCTTAATAAGGACCAAGAATCACAACAAATCAGAGAAAGGCTGGATAACTAGGACTGCATTAAACTGCATAGCTTTTGTATGGCAAAGGACAGAGCTAGTAAATTAATTAGGAAGCCTACAGAATGGGCTTCCACCAACCACATAACAGATAAAGGCCTCATATCTAAAATATATCAACAGCTCAAAAAATTGAATCACCCCAAAACTAATCTCCAAAGAAACAATCATCCCATTAAAAGATGGGCCAAAGACTTAAAGCAAGTCTTCTCTGAAGAAGAAACAAAAATGGCCTATAGACACATGAAGAATGCTCAACATCTCTGGTCATAAAAGAAATGTAAATCAAAACAACTCTATGATTCCATCCCATTCTAGTTAGAATGGCCAGGATCAAGAAAACTAGTAACAACAGATGTTGGAGGGGATGTGGCCAGGAAGGATCACTACTACACTGCTGGTGGGAATGCAAACTTGTTCAACCACTATGGAAAGCAGTATGGCAATTCCTCAAAAGACTACACATAGAGCTCCCCTATGACCCAGCAATTCCACTACTAGGCATTTACCCAATTGTCCAGAAACAAGGTCAGACTAAATCCACTAGCACAATGATGTTCATTGCAGCACTATTTATCATAGCAAAGAGATGGAACCAACCCAGATGTCCCTCAGTTGATGAGTGGATCAACAAGATGTGGTATTTGTACACAATGGAATTCTATGCTGCTGCCAGAAAGAATGACATCGCCCCATTTGTTAGGAAATGGAAAGACTTAGAAAAAATCATATTAAGTGAAGTAAGCCAGACTCAAAGGAAGATAGGCTCAATGGTTTCCCTCATTTGTCATAATCAGTAGAAACCTAGGTCTCTCCTAGCAGAGATTTGCAATAGAGCAAAACCTTGATACATAAGGCCATATAGTATGATGCTAAATGAAAGGACCTCTAGGATATAGAAACAAAAGCCATATAAACGAGTGACTATGGGGCCGGGAGTTTAGCCTAGTGGTAGTGTGCTTGCCTAGCATGCACAAAGACCCAGGTTCGATTCCTTGGTACCTCATACATAGAAAAAAGCCGGAAATGGTGCTGAAGCTCAAGTGGTAGAGCTCTAGCCTTGAGAAAGTCCAAGGACAGTGCTCAGGCCCTGAGCTCAAGCCCAGGACTGGCAATAAATAAAGAAAGAAAGAAAGAAATGAGTGATTGTTGTCCTTAACGTACTATGTTATCTCCCATCTCTTTTGCTATCCCTTGATTATCTCATACTGTTACAGTATCTTACTTTGTTATCTGATATATTGGATATATTTGTATTTGGTTATTTGAAATTGGATAGGGAAGGGGGGAAAACAAGATGAGGGGTGGGGGTTGGGGGAGGGAAATGGGGACCAAGACATGAGAAAGGGTATCAATGTACAGGAATTAATGTACCTTCTATCTGGCAAATATAATGTAACCCTTCTATTAATTACAATAAAATATATGAAAAAAAGAAATATTCTATCATGCTTTAAATGCAGACACAGCTATTAGGTTCTGTTATCAAATGTTTAATTGTGTCTGTATCCTCATAATTTCAAGCTTTAAGATAGGTTGCATCATTAAAATACACGATATAAAAAAGCCTTAATATTCAGGAAATAAACCTCAGAAACACCAAACTGCATTCAATTCAGCACCACTTTTTTGTTAAAGTTTTAGTTTCAGCTAAGAAATTTCCTAGACTTTGTACCCTCTCCATGGTGTGGTGTATGTTCTGTCTTGCTGAAAAAAGTAAAAAAAAAAAAATCTAACTTATTCAAACATAAATTTGTATCTGGTATCTTTGTCGGAAGAGCACTGGCAGGAAATTTTAACATATAACTCTATGGAATACCAATTATAAAATAAATGGTGGCAGATTAGTATTACATGCAAAGAATGAAAATTATGAATCCATATGTGCTCAAATAAAGGTCATGATGTCAGCACACATTCAGGAATAGACACAAGCTTTGTCTCTAGTATGTGCTGTTAGGAATAAAAAACATTAGGGAGAAAATAAGACGGGTATGTCTGGTGATCAGGGAGATCAAGGCACATTTGCCCTCTTTACCTCAAGCACATTTCCCCATCTTTTGTACCGTGTGTGTGTGTGTGTGTGTGTGTGTGTGTGTGTGTGTGTGTGTGTGTTGCTTTCTTACTAAGGCAAAACAAAATGGGATTCTTTCTTCATAACAGTTGTTTGAAAGTAGAGGTTTCTAGTGGTTCACTACATGCTTCTCATTGAATCTAATGAGCCACTATCAGAAAGAACTCAGAGTTAAGCTTGTTACACACAAAATTATGTTTTTTTAATAGTCTTTCTAAAATACATGGTTATATATGCCTCGAGTATGTAGAAGAGTATCAGAGAAGCCACTATAATATCTAATTGATCCTCAAGTATATGACTAAAATCAAAATTAACTAACGTAAAACATGAAAGAACAGTATTGTTTTGTTTTGTTTTTTTCCTTGCCAGTCCTGGGGCTTGACCTCAGGGCCTAAGCACAGGTCCTTGGACACTTTTTGCTCAAAGCTAACACTCTGCCACTTGAGCCACAGCGCCACTTCCTGCTTTTCCTGTGTATGTGGTACCAAGGAATTGAACCCAAGGCTTTGTGTATGCTAGGCGAGCACTCTACCACCAGGCTATGCTTCCCACCAGAAAATACACAATTTAAAGGAAAATATACAGACCTCTTACTTGAGATAAATGATAGTGAGCACAACCTAAATCTTCTTGATTTTTGGAAGTCTCTAGGTATAACTGAGTTTTAATTAGACTATATGCAATAAAAAATTTCTTCTGTAAATCTTACACAAGAACTTTCCATTATTTCCAATAACCTGCAATGCATTTTCATATCCTCATCATTAGACCACATAAAATTGGCTTCTATAGAGTACTGGTTCCACCCAGTTCCCTTTTCATCACAAAGTGTAACCATATTCAAGGATATTGAAAATATTTCACAAGTAATTTACAGAAGAACTTCAACTGCACTAACAAATAGAATAATTAATGACTGTATTGTACACACACATTAAATAAGTACATCACCATGATGCTATCTCATTTAACATCACTGAATACTACGATGATGAAATTATCCCAACCTCAAGAAGGCAGATTTAAAAAAATAAAATAATTCCTCTCAAGATGCCAGGGTCAAATTTCAAAGTTTGGTGAATCCTACTTCATTGTCTGACATTCTTTCTCTTTCTCATTTTCTATAGAAGAAACTATTTGCTCTGTTTTACTAAACCAATTGCACTTCAGATCCAATGCACTTTCTAGAATACCACCCTGCCAAAACAAATGAAAAACAAAACAAAAACTCACTCTGAGTGAAATTAACATATTCAGGTTTTCATCACACCATTACACAGTACATTTAAATTAATACTCCCAGCTCAATAATATAAAATGCAACAAATGTAATGTCCATATAGTACATATAAGTAACAACTATATATTATATTATTATATATTACATTATATAATGTATTATATTATATATATATATATTTTTTTTTGCCAGTTCTGGGGCTTGACCTCAGGGCTTGGGCACTGTCCTTGGGCATTCTCAAGGCTAGAGCTCTACCACTTGAGCCACACGGCACCATTTCTGATTCTTTTCTATGTATGTGGTACCAAGGAATCGAACCCGGGTCTTCATGCATGCTAGGCAAGCACTATACCCTTAGGCTAAACTCCCAGCCCCAAGAAAAATATTTCTATACAGGAGTTTGGGGCCCTCTTAGTTATAGTTACAATCACAAAGTTTTGAACCAATTTGTACTTTTCTCATATAAACAATTATAGGGACAGTGTACTGAAGCTTTAAAAGAACATGGTCAAGGGCCAGGAGTGTGGCCTAGTAGTAGAGAGCATGTATGAAGTTCTAGGCTCAATTCCTTGTTACCACATACACAAAAAAGCTGGAAGTAGTTCTGTGGCTCAAGTGCTCATACCCTGAGTTCAACCTCCAGAAATGGCAAAAAAAAAAAAAAAATTTGTAAAAAAAGAAAAAGAATATGGTCAACTAAAACTAGGTAAGGATATCATTTGCCAATATTTTTAAGACACTGGCATTAAAAATCTCTTTTAAGATAATAAATTTCCAAATAAAATTAATTAATAACCATTAAATTCATTTGGAAGAAAATTTTCCTTTTACATGGCTTTACATATAGGTGTTGTTAACCAATTAGTTTGATATTTTATGTAAAATGTATCAGATACATGCAATTCCTAGAATTTGCCCTTATTTTATAATTTTTATTAACCAGATAGGTAGCTTCCTATTAACTACCTAACTGTTCAAAATAAACAGGTAGTTGGACACAGAGACAGAAGTAGTAGTAAATAAGGAGCTAGAGTGACAAGTAATTATAACTAGTCTCTCTTAACACAAGGCCTTACAAATTCATGCTTACAAGTGAAATCCAGTAACTGTTCCTGCATCTTAAGTTAAAGAGACACCACAAGATGATATTCCTAGGTCTCAAAAATAAGAACGTTTTAGGTAAAAAGAAAAATTCTGAAGCAGAAATAAATATTAAGAAGATGAATAATTACCTTAAAATAAGCCATAGTACCCTATAAAATAATGATGTGCAAAAGTTCATTGTAAACTTTCTTTTTCCTAATCTTTCTTTTTCCTGAAACATCTTCTACTTCCTAATTGACATTTCTCAGAAGGATTGTATATTACTAAGTTAAAATTTGCAAATTTTATAATGCTATGAACCGTGTGTTGTATTGCTGCCATCTGCTGGCTCCTATGAAAGTCAGAGAACAAGCAATGTCTGGAGATTTTGTTAATCAAAATTAAGTGCTTACTTCAGATTTTATAGTCTTTTTTCTTTATACATTTGTATGTGGCTAAAAAGTTACTAGACAATAAGAGGGATTTTAGAACAGTCTGTTTTCTGCTACATCATTAAAAACATCATCCTCAGATATCATCCTCCTGATTATCTAGGATTACAGGGATGAGCTACCAGCACCTTGCTTCTCAGAAGTAATCTTCCCCAACTGTTAGATGTGATACTACCAGGGAACCTCCTCCATTAAAAATTTTATGTAGAGAAGAAAAATATATAGAGCTTCATCCACAGCAGTTAGTTGGGAGGAGTAGGAGGTAGGTCTTTCCTGCCAGGGTAGCTCCATGGAATCTTCCATAGTACAGATCAGGTTGTCTTCACACAGGCCTCCAAACAAGAAGTGACTTGCCTGATGTTAACAGAGCTATGTACATGTGAAGTACAGGTCTAAAATAATACTTACTGTATTACTCTGCCAGGACTACTATAATGCAATACCATAGACTGGCCAGCTTAAGTGTGTCATAGCAATGAAGGTAAAAATACCAGAGTCTCATATAGCCAGTTGCTTGGGAAGGCTCTTTTCTTGGCTTGCAGATGTTACCTCCTTGTTATGTCCTCTAAAATCTTTTATGTGGTCTGCACACATAGGCATCTCTCAATCTAACCAACAATCAAGATTAACCATTACATAAGCTATTAGAAAAATGATAAAGAATTTTCTACATGTCCTTGATTTAGATTTCTTTATATAAAATAAGAATGATCATAAGTTGTTTCCAGAAGCAACTGGTTACCAAATAGCAACGAAGGGGAAAGACTCACCCCATTCAATATGTGCAAGCTCCTTTCTTCCTGAGTATATCTATTGCTATTGCCACTGTCAATTGACAAGACAATTCAACCTTTCATTGTTGACTCACACCAGTTTTTTGTTTTTTTGGCCAGTTCTGGGGAATGAGCACTGTCTTGGGCTTTCTCAAAGCTAGTGCTCTACCTTGGGCCACAGCACCACTTCCAGCCTTTCCTGTGTATAATGTACTGAGGAATTGAAAGCCAGGGCTTTGTGCATGCTATGCAAGCACTCTACCACTAGCCTCCAATCAATAAATCTAATAAATTCTGTTTCATAATTAAAATTTATGAAAATATGTGTATATGTTCTATTAGTTCTGTTCCTCTAAAAAACTCTAACACAGATATTGGTATTATGAACTAAGGAAGTGGCTGTTGATTTCACCTAACAATACAGTTGAGAAGTTTTAAAAACTGGTTTGCAAAAAGTTTGAAAACATTTGGAAACATTAGCGGGCTAGAAAAAGCCCAGAGAATACCTGATTCTGGTGTGAGCTCAGTAAAACAAAGACAGATAAAAATGTTGACAATGAAGGTTATGCTCAAGAGGTTTCGGACAGGAAAAAAGACTCTGGAGAACTGGACTAAGGGACATTTGTATTACATTGTGGGAAAGAGTTTGTCTACATTTCCATGCCCTAAGACACCAAGCCTCAAGGTGATGGAATTACAATGAAGAAAATTTCAAGGTACCCCAGCATCGCTAGGCTACAGTGAGAACTGGAAACAAAAATCAGAGCAAAAAGACGTGAAAAACTTGCATCATGGTCAGAATATCCTGCGTAATGGTGGAGCTAAGGAAGGCATGGTTTTAATACTACTAAAAAGAAGTTAACGCAGTCATATTATTTATTCGATGCATATATGTGAAAATGGAATCAGGAAGCTAAATGGACTTGAATATAAATTGATGTAAAATGTTTTTTAGGGCATCTTGAGAATCAGCAAGGCATTACCTAATACAGGGTGAACGTTCCAAAGATCTGAAATCATTTAAAAGACTTTCATTTTGGAATCAAGTTCAGCAGGAGCATGATCCCTGCATACGGTCAGCCCTCAGAATTCAATTTATTCTGCTCAATAGCAACAGTACTTGCAGTCCACTGCAGCCAAACTCCAAGTGGTTTTGGTTACTGCTAGATCTGGCAGCAGATCTGGGTGCTGTCCACATAAAATTGTCTTTACAGGCATGATTTTGTAATTAATGTTTTATTGGAACACAACACCATTCTTCCATTTACAATCATCTATTGCTGTTGTTCTACTAAAACAGTGGAATTAAATTGTCATGGAAAGGGACTAACTGGCCCCACACAGCCTAAAATATCTATCCACGTACAGAAAAAAATTACCAAGCTCTGGCATACAGGAAGTTCATGGCACATGTAATTCTGATAGTAAATGACATGAATAATCCAGAGACAACAGAGGGAGGAGGTCAAGACATCCTTCCTTAATGGTGATTACTTGGCTCTTTACATAAAGCTGTGCCTACTACAGAACTGAGAAAAAAAAAAGCCTAGTAACATTACGACACAGAAGTAGAAGAGTTTAGAATTGCTAAAGTGTAGTATACAAGAGGTAGAAGACAAGGTTCGAAAGAAAGCACATCAACTACATATGACAAGATAAAAAGCTTATCGTTCAAGCATACTTGTTTAGGGGTTGAAGACATGGCTCAGTTTGTACAGCAATAGCCTACGAGCAAAGTCCAGTCCTGGACCTTAAAAAAAAAAAAAGCAAGCAAAGACACAAAAAGGAAAGAGAAAAATACTTGTTTCTATTTATGTTTAGCTACTATGCATGGTTCAGGGCCCTTATATCCTAATTCTCTCTGGAAATACCTTTGCAGACATACCCCAAAGTCTGTAAGTTTACTTAGGCTTTTCTCAGTCAAATCAAGTTGACAATCTATTGACCATCATACTTGCAAAACTGAAAAGAAAAATCCTCAACACCTCAGGAAAGATAAACAAGAAACTAATAAGGAAGTTTTAGGGAAAATGCGTAGTAAAGACGAGAGATGAAAGATAAACTCGGGGAGATTTTGGCAGTCATGTGGCTTAAACTCTGGGCCTGGGCACTGTCCCTGAACTCTTCAGCTCAAGGCTAGTGCTCTACCGCTTTGAGCCACAGCATCACTTCCAATCCCCCCGCACCCCCCGCCCTGTGGTTAATTGGAGACAAGTCTCACAGACTTTCATGTCTGGGCTGGCTTTGAACCCCAGTCCTCAGATCTCAGCCTCCTGAGTAGCTAGAATTACAAGCGTGAGACACTGGTGCCCAGCTTATAATTTAAATTTTTAAAGTCACATGGATGCCTTGCCTCAGCTAAAATTGAATATTAAAATATAAGGCTATCAGCCAGACTCTAGTGAGATCTAAGGATTGAGGTTCAAAGCCAGCCTGGGCAAGTAGGTCTGTGAGGCTCTTATCTCCAATTAAGCACATTTACTTGTTTATTTGAAAGAGGGAAGGGAAGGGGAAAAACAAGATGACTTGGAGAGGCTGTGAGGGGGAAAATGGGAGAAAAAATGGGAAGGGGTATCAATGCTTAAGAAGCAATGTATCCATTACCTGACAAATGTAACTGTAACACCTTTACACATCACCCCAACAATAAGATACAGTCATAAAAAACTAAATAAAAGAAGGCCAGAAGTGGAGATTTGGCTCAAGTGGTAGTATACAGGCCATGAACAACAACAAAAAAAAACTCAGGGACAGTGCCCAGACCTTGAGTTTAAGCCCCAGGATCGGCACCAAAAAAAAAAAAGAAAAAGAAAAAAGGGTACATTTTTGTTATGAAAATTATTAATTTAAGCAAAAAGTAGTAAGACAAATAAGATAGTCTAAAGTTGCAATTAACAAAAGGGTTGGCAGGAGAAGAACATAGGAAGCTATCAACGAATAGTTTTTTACATAAAATGCATTAACAATTTATTGTGGAGTTTACAATATGTGAAAAATGTTTAAAAATAGTTCAAAATATTAGAGATAAAAGGAACTACATTATTATAAGAATTTTATACATAAATGGAATCATGCTTATTAGAATGAAAATGCAGTAAGAATTAACACTAAAATTTGTACACTAACCATTATAATTAGTAAAATCACAGACACAAAGCCAAAAGAAAAAAAATCAAATAAAACTTTCAAACCTTTTTTAAAACATCATATGTAACTCAACAAAAAATAGTAACAGAGAAAATGAAGCAAACCAACACACCAAGAACTGACATGTTAAACTAAAATAGAAATAACAAGATTATAACACAAATATCAGTAATTAAGTTAAATATAAATATACTAAGCCTTCCAATTAAAAGACAAACATTGTCACTCTGGATCCAAAACACTTTAAAAATAAGAATACTGCCAGATGCTAGTGATTCACATCTGTAACCCTAACTATTCAGGGAGCTGAGATCTGGAGAACATGGTTCGAAGCTAGCCCAGGCAGGAAGGTCTGTAAGACTCTTATCTCCAATTAACCACCAGAAAACCAAAAGTGGTACTGTGATTCAAAGTGGTTCAAAGAGTGCTAGCCTTGAGCAGAAGAGTTCAGGGACTATATCCAGACCTAAAGATCGAGCCCTATGACCAACAAATAAAATAAAAATAAGAATACTGATAAGCCAGAAGAAACAGGAAAGAAAAAATTAACACTAATTTTTTAAAATAGCAATAACTTAATATCAGACAAAAACATTTCATGATAAATGTACCCTAGGGCCTACAGATAAATATTTCATATTGAAAAGATCAGTTCATAGTAGACCAAGAAAATCTGAATGTTTGTGCTCAATTAATATAGACAAGAGTACATAATGCAAAAATCAAAAGTAAAAAGACACATTCATTATTACAATTGAGGATAACATGTCACATAAAAAACCGGCCTGAATAAATATATTACTTTACTAAAATATAATTTCCAATTGCCCACTCGTGATAGTAAAAAGATATAAATAATTGTAAATAACAAGAAAAAAATTAAAAGTGAATTAAACAGATATGAAATCTCACATACACTAATGACGGTATTGCATTCAATAAAAGCATGTGTTCCTTAATCCTATAATATCAGATCCAAAGAGAAGTTTAAAGGATCAATTAGTAGGTAAGTTATTATACCACATATATTTTTCTTACCAGCATCACTGTTAAATTCATAATTCTTCCAAGGTTATCGATGTAGTAAACACTATCTTCATTCCATGAATCATGGTATAGGTAATTATACATTCCAAAAGCACACATGTGTTCCAGGGTATACTGATCATCTCTAAGTTTTACTTCTGCCACAGCTGAAATACAAAAAAGCAGAGAAATAGACATAATCATCAAGAGTTTTACCTCAGATCATTCCTTTCTGCAGAATGTCTACAAGGCAAAGAAACTGATCAATGCCAATCACACAAGCTGTCACAAAATTCACTGTTATGACTCACTCAAAGGTAATTTCTGGATACCTGTCAGGTACTGTATATAGAGGATAGTAAATAGAACAGCACAGTCAAGCCCTTATAAAATATAGAACATATAGGTATTTTTGTGCCTTAGCTCTCTCATAATTATGAATAAGAGAAATTCTAGAAATAAAGAGTTTCCAGTGGGCAAATAATAAGCCTAATTTTAATACATTTTAAATGTTTTCATTTCTATTACTGATCTTTATCATACATTAAATACTAAGGAGGATGTATTCATATACCATTATAGAAATAAAACTAAACATAAATGATTCCTTCAAATCAGATATAACTTGGAAAATAAGAGTATTCTCCACTGACTTCAAATCTCTAAATGATCTTGTCCTTTCATGAAAATAAGAAATGTAACAATTCAAGACTTATGACCTAAAATTAACTATAATTCCAGTAAGATGAATGGCTGATTGGATGGATGGACAGTCAGACAGACAAGACGATGTTTATACACTAGGCCAATGTTACTTAAAATAATATTTACTTTAGAGTACTGTAACTGCAAATATTTTTTTCTTTCTCCAGGATATTCACCTTTACTACTTATAAGTAGTTTCAGCTAACTTGGTTTATTCATTCATTTCCTTAGCAAATATGTAGGCACCAATAATACAGTGATAAACTGTGAGTATATATGGTCTTAGCATTTTTCCAGTAAGGAAATGGAGAATAACCTAAATTTTACATAAGTTATGTTAAATATAATTATAGTGATGCTATGAAGAAAAATTAGTGACACAATATCACATAAAATAGTGAACTAATCTACTTGGAGAGATTAAAGGTTTTACCAAGAATTAAGCAAAGATGTGAGAGATAGAAAAATAAGAATGATCTATACTTGCACATATATTCCTCTACTTATTCTACGCAAAAGGAAAACTACACAAAAGTAAGGAAAGCCTGAGCTCAAAAAGCCAAAAGAAAGCCATACTGGCTATGTATGTACAAAGAACAGATGAAGATAAATGAAATTCAGAAATGGACAGGAGTTTAATCATGCAAAGTCTTCTACTTGTTTATTGATAAACTTATTGTAATAAGAATTCATTATTTTTAAGCAAGAAAGTAAAGTTCAAATTTAAGTTCCAAAAAAGTGTTTACCATTACAAAATAGGGAAAACAGACTGAAACAAAACCAGAAATACTTCAGAAGCAAAATCACAATTTAATGAGAATTGATAGAGGTTAAGGAAACTTGCTGTCTAACTTGAAAAACTGTTCATAAGGAACACTTAGAAAGACATATTATTCTGATTAGGAGAAAACAATGATCAGCTCTCGATCTTCTAGCACCACTGTGTGGATAAAACTTGGTAATACAAAAAATAAGCATAACACCATAACTCAAAGTAGTACTATTAGACAATAATGCTAAAAATCATTTTCTTTGCATGGTATCCTTAATATGTGGCTATTAGATCCAAACAGTAAAAGAACGAGAACTCAATATTTGCATACTCAATGCTATCGACATGGTATTGGAAATATAAACACAACTACATAGACAAAATAGCCTATGACTCTATAGACATGTTTTATTTTATAAATTAATATACATCTATGATATACAAACCCTTAGCCTAATTTTGATTATGTTCTAAAAACTAAGTGATTGTATATAGATTCCCTTCTTGAACACTCATTTGTTAAACATGTCATTTGAAATATGATATAAAAATCAATGTTAATAAATTCTTTAATAAAAAAATCATTTTCTTCATATCTGGGGGCAAAGAGCTGTGGGTAATCTTGAGCAAACTAGAAGTTTTTTAGCTTCTCCCTTTATTACAACTCCTCATCTTCAAACATAGTATAGGGCATCTAAGAAACATCATTTTCTAAAACCTACTATTTTGTACTAATTCTGTTAGGTATGCTAGAGGCAAGGATGAATGGTAAAAGTACCTTTCTAGAAAATGGGAGGCCACAAGTTCAAGCCTCATTAGAGAGAGAGGAAGAGGAATGAGGTAGAAAGAGAGGGAGAGAGGGAAAGAGGAGGAGTAGGAGAGGGAGGGGAAAGGGTAGAGAGAGGTAAGAAGGGAGCCAGGGAAGGAGGGAAAGGGAGAAAGGAAGAAGGGGAGGAGACAAAAAGAAGATAAGGGAGAGGGGAGAGGGAGGAGGAGGGGGAGAGGGGGAGAGGAGGAGAGGGAGAGACAGTGAGAAGGGAGGAAGGGAGCAGGCCCTGTCACTGGCCCAAATTAAGAAATGAAAAGTTATACCTGGTATAAAGATGAAAGAAGCAGAATAGCTGAAAGAAAAAAGTGTCCAGGACATGACATAAGCTTCACTTAAAAAATTTTATTGCATTCTTTATATAAAGAATTTAGGTGCAAACAAGTTTTCTTTTTTTTTAAATTTTATTTTATTTACAGTGTGATGCATAGAGGGGTTACAGGTACATTCATTATTGAGGGTACATTACTTCTTAAACATTGATACCCCTTCCCATGTTTTTCTCCCACTTTCCCTCTCCTTACCCACTCTCAATCATTTTGTTTTTCCCCTTCGCTTCCCAATTTCAAATAAACAAATAAACATGCATACAATATACCAGGTACCAAAGTCAGATATAGTAGCAACATGAGATAAGCTATGAGGGAGAAATTTAATCTTTGTTTAAATTCTAATAAAATCTAAAAACAAAACAAAAAACTATGGCTTTTCAATAGGAAAGGGAACTAACAAGACCTCAAAGAGCCTTTGCTGGGTGATGGTGAGACTGAGATCTGGAGTCAAGGTCAGGGGGCCAAGGCAGAGAAGTAAAAAAAATCAGCTGCACTCCATATTCAAAATAACCAGCTGGTAGTCATATGGACATACTCAGAAGTCAAACAATGCTAATGGTACTTATCACTAGTTCTGTTTTCTCAACATATGCTATTACAGTGAAGCAGATGAAATGTCAATATTCAACTCTTGCTATTAATTAAATGATTCAATCTAATGTGTACAGAGTATACCAGTTTGAAAAAGATGGAAGAAGCAATAAACATTAACTACATAAACATTAATTTCACTTCTGGAACCATACATCTTTTAGAACCAACTCAGTAAGTTAAGTCTTCTATTTGCTTTTGTATAATATTATAATGTAACAATGCAATTCTGTTAACTGAAGCATGATTCATGAAACAGGAAAGACCCAACTTCCAGGACACTATTTCATATGGGTTTCTATGTTCACAACACATCTTATCTTCCTCCTTATGGGTAGATACAAGTTTTAGGATTATAGGATTCTTCCCTCCTTTTATTCAGATGATAACCTAAGTCTTTTTTTGTCCATTTGCTTTTTTTAATTTTTAATTTTTGTATGAGTGTGCTGGTACTGGGGCTTGAACTTAAAGCCTGGGTGCTGTTACTGAGCACTTTGGCTCAAAGCTAGTGCTCTACTACTGGAGCAGCAGCTCTACTTAAGGCTTTTTGGTAATTAACTGGAAAAAAAATAAAAACAAAAAACGCTCAGGGACTTCCCAGTCTGAGCTGGCTTCCACCCTCAGATCTCAGCCTCTTGAGCAGCTAGGATTATTACTCTCAGTTGGGCCACCAGTGCCAGATGATAGCCTAAATCTTTACTAGCTTCTTTTCTCTCTGCTGGGGGCAGGGAAATAGGGAGAGGGAAGAATAGCCAGCATTAGATTAGAAAGAGGGAGAGGGAAGAATTGCCAGGATTAGTTTGTTAGTTAAAGTGATTAGTCTTTCTCATCCCTTTCCTTACCGGGTTTCCTTCTTGGTAAAGTTTAATGTGTTGACTCTATGGAATTGGCATATAATGAATGGATCAGGAAATGTGATATATATGCACAATGAAATTCTATGCTTCCATCAGAAAGAATGACATCGTCCCATTCATAAGGAAATGGAAAGACTTGGAAAAATCATAGTAAGTGAAGTAAGCCAGCTTCAAAGAAACATAGGCTGCCTGTTTTCCCTCATAGGTAATACTTAATATGCATCTAGGATGGTCCTAAAAGAGGATCACAATAGCAGAATGGCTAGATACATATGACCTCATAAAATTATGATAATAGAAATGAACTACAAGATATGGAAACAAGAGGATTTTTTCTTTCTTAGCATACTATATGCAGTGATTTATTTTTCTTTTAGCTTTTCCCCCTTCTTTGGCTTACCATTTGTTGTCACTGTTTTTAATTTTGGTACCCTTTGTACTGTATAGAAGTTTAGCTGGTTTGGGAATAGGAAGGGGAAATCACAGAACTGGTAAGACAAAGGCCAAAGGGCGAGTCAATGCAATTCAACAGTAATACTCACAAGACACTATGTTGGAAATGAACTTTACCACTTGGGGGTGGGGGGGTAGTGATGGAGGTAGGGGGAGTTAGGGATAGAAGCAGAAAATGAGAGAGGGGGTAACAATATCAACAAGAATTGTACTCATTTCCTTACTTATATAAATGTACCCACTCTATATATCACCATCACAATAAAAATAATTTTCAAAAAAATGATAAGTACTAATTTCCCTGTTCCTCTTCTCTTTTCCAAGGCTAATTTTCACCTATGTGTTTCTAATGGCACTTATCAGAGGTAATATCCTCTCTCAAGCTCCCCTTTTCCTTCACTTAGCTATTGAGAAATGTTTCTTTCTATGTGTCTCTTTCTGTCTCTATCTCGGTCTCTCTCACACAGACACACACTCATGTGTACATGCAAACATGCATGCAAAACACAAAGAAAAAAGATAACATTTCCATACTCAAAGGAGGACTCTCTGTACTTCTTTAAAAAGCAGTTTACTTTCTAATTTTCTCACTGTCCTAAAACCCAACCCAATTGTTTCCAGCTCCAAAATGCTAGAGAAATTTTTTTTTTACTTAAAAATACTATTGGAAAAATGCACGATAATTTTTATTTGCAGCCAAGATGGAATGAAAAGGACCACATTACTTTTCAATAGAAACAATAAGTAAAATAAGCCTGACAAAATTACATGAAACAGTAGCCTCTAAGAACTAGCTATCAGACAATGAAGACTAGTGATCTTTAAAGAGATAATACACATGTAAGGTGAATACTACTGTCACAGGTTTTTGCCTTGAAATTTTTCCAGGCCACAACACAAAGAGAAGAAACTGAGGTCCAACCCAGCAAAATCCTTGAGTTAAAGATATTGATTTGAAAGTCTGAGACAACCACATAGCTACACATCACAGTGTAGCAGAAGGGAAAGGTGCACAGACAGAACCTTGGAGATCTGCAGAGGGTCTCTCTCAAGGACTTAGCACAGTTCCAAGGTCATATGTTTGGGGAAACCAACTCAGACCATGGTAAGAAACATTTGAAAGGATTAGACAGTACAGTGGTGGGCACACACACAAGTTGGGAAGTAACTATGCCCAAAAGATTATTTATTTATTTTTATTTTTATTTTTTTTGCCAGTCGTGGGCTTGAGCTCAGGGCCTGAGCACTGTCCTTGGACTTTCTCAAGGTTAGAACTCTACCACTTGAGCCTCAGCACCATTTCTGGCTTTTTTCTATGACCTATGTGGTATCAAGGAATCAAACCCGGGTCCTAGTGCATGCTAGGCAAGCACTCTACCACTAGGCCATATTCCCAGCCCCCCAAAAGATAAATTTTTATTTAAAAAAATGTAATTTGTAGAAGTGGCGCTGTGGCTCAAGGGTTAGGGAGATAGCCTTGAGATAAAGAGCTCAGGCACAGTGCCCAAGCCCAGAGTTCAAGTCCCACAACCAACAACAGCAAAAAAAAAAAAAAAAATGTAATTTGTGCTATGGTGCACAGTGCACATGGGACAGTCTTGTCTTCACAGTATTTATAATTATCGTCAGTCTAAGCACTGCCCAAGACCACTGTTCTAACTAAATATAAAAACAAGGGAAATGGGGACCAAGACATGAGAAAGGGTATCAAAGTATTTGAAGTAATGCACCTTCTATCTGGTGAATGTAATGTAACCCTTCTATTAGTTACAATAAAAAATATATAAAAAAGGCTCAATGAAATTAATTCTCAAACAATTGAATTGTACTTCCCCCCAAAAACCCAAGGATATTTTAAGAATTAAAAAGAAATCCTTTACTCAATTTAGTATGTGTCAAAACCTAGGGGCTGCGTAGTAATAAACAAACATAAAATTAAAAGCCACATTTACATTCTTGATATCAGAGCAAAGAGGTTTTTAGTGAAATCAGGAAAGTTGTTCAGGAGCCTACCATATTTCAGGAATACAAAAACTTATGATTTGGATGAGAATGCAGGTATTCAGATTTGAAATTTAGTGCATTTATGGGTAAATTGGATAAGATTTAAACAAAGAAATTCACTGAAAATGACTCCAGCAGTAACAATTATACAGATCTGCACTAGTGGTCACAATTTTTATGCCTTCTGGAGTCTATGTCCTTTAGCGTGCTCATCCCACCCTGAATCTAGGTTTCATATTTGATTTGTTTTGGAGAATGGTACAGTAATAAATTTGAAGTAAGCAGTACTTAAGTGTTGTTATATGCTAGTGCAACAAGCCTGCACTATCCCTATCCCCGTACTGATTGAGTCAAGGGGAGATTATCTGAAATCATCTTAAACAGGCAGAACCCCAACATAGGAGAAAGTCTAATCAAGATGAGAGCTGCCTAGCAAAATCATAAATGAACCAAGATGCAAGAATGAGCTTTGCCAGAACCAGAACAGCCACAAAGCTTGCAGCAACAATAATGCTTTCTGATTGAGCCACTAAATTCTAGGTTTTCTTTTGAATGCATTAACTAAACATGGTAGTATTGTTGTTTTGGAGACCAAAAACCAAAACAAAATAAAAAACCACTTGAAAGAGGGAAAAGAAGGAAATGAAAGGAATGGAAAGAAAGTTCATCTTCTCTCACGAGTCAATTCCAATTTGCCTATCCTTTAAAGTTCAACTAAAGTATCAATTGTTTCAGAAGGCTTTCTCAGATTTCCACAGCTGGTTTAGAAAAGAATCAAGTTTTACCACTGTACGCTGTACACAACCCTACCACTGCCTTCTCACATTATAATTATTTAAACTTTCCTTCCTTACGAGGTAACAGTTATGTAATGTTCATTCACAATGACTTACTCACCTGGACATCCTCAAAATGTATGGCGCGACACTGGCCCATGTTATTTGTGAATTTAACAAACAAAAACACACACTTATTTGATACTCTTAACAAGTACCAACTCTGACCGGTATTTCTCCAAGTGTGATCTACTGACATTCATCAGTGCTGGGGCCTGCACTAAAAAGTGCAGATGTCTGGGAGTTCACGAAAATTAAGTGTGTACGTCGTGAAAACAGGATGGGTACATTCCAGCCAACACCATGCAAACAAAACAAGGGACTACATCATGCTCCCTCTCAAGCTTCTTAGGGATGTCTACGAGGACACCTGTCCTTAGAGTACCAGGACCTGAACGTTGGAAAACGACCAAACAGGGATGGAGGAGACTTTCACTCACAAGAAATGGCTCTGCGTCAGAGGAAAGAAACAACTAGGGATTGTCCAAGGAGGTGTGGCTTTTCAGGGAACACGTTTATAAACGATGTTCTCGGAGGAAAGAATGTCCAGAAGTTTCTCCTCCGCAGGGCCAGGCCAGAGATAAGCAGACTGACAGCCGGAGCCCGGGCAACACCTGAGAACCCCGCCGGCCGGGAGGAGAGGGGGCAAAGAGGGAGTCTGGGTCCCGGGATGGACACCCATCCTCCAGGGACAACCACCCTGGGTGCACCCCTGCCGGGCAGGCCACGATGACCTTGCTGACCCCATTCAGACAGAAAGAAAAGGCGGGAAAGGTCAGGGGGTGCAGCGGGAAGAGGGTGGGGAAGGCACCAAGGGCCTGGGGGCGCCGCCACTTCCCACCTGCGTCAAGCTCCAGCTGGTAACAGGGCAGCGGCTCGAGAGATAACTTGTAACCCTCGAAGCGGGGGTCCAACAGGGGCCTCTTCACTCGAAGGGAGCAATTAGCCGCCACTTCCATCGCTTTCTAGAATCCCGGCCTACTAACTAATAAAGCTCTTGTTGAAAGGTCCGCGCTGGCTCCGGGAACTGAGGCTGGGAAGGCGGCGTGGTTCCCATCCCAGAACACAGTGCGGTGCCAAGTGCATTCCGGGAAATGTAGTGTCCATGCGAGGGAGGGCGGATGGACTCTGATGTATTATGGTCTATGTAGTTTTCTGAGAGCTTATCGTCTAGGCACGCTGGTTGGATCAGGACTCATTGACCCAGAAGGCTGCTCGTCCAGGAGGCGGCCCGCGCTAGTTAAATTCTCACATTATAGGCAGAGTGGCTAGATCCCGCCCCGGAAATGCGTGTTCTAGCTTTCTGTGTGCTTAGGTGCCCGAGCTACTGAGGGTCTAAGTCCCGGGCAGTCGAAGAGTGTGGTAGGTAACGGTCGTCAGCGCAAGGGTCATTTCGTCGCTGGGAAGGGACGGCCCTCGCCCGCGGTGATGGTGGTGAGCTATGCCCGTGGTCCTCAGGGCCGGGACCCGGGCCCGGCCCAGGCTCCTTTTCGCTGTACTGTCTTTGGTTCGCTTCCCCGACCCGCGCTCGCTCGCTCGCGGGCCTGTAGGGCTCTCCGACAGGGCGTGCTGCTGGAGTTGGCCTGGAGCCAGCCCCCGCTTTGTTTGCTGGCTCCTCCCCTCCCGCCTCTCCAGCTGTCCCCGGCCCTGGTTTATTTGCCCAAAGAATGTCTGAACTGGGAGGGATCCCCTAGCGCCCTGGGGGTTTTTTGTTTGTGTTTTGTTGTTGTTGTTTGTTTTGTTTTGTTTTTTACCAGTGGGAAAACTGAGGCCTTTAAAAGTATTAAGTGACTTGTCCAAGGTCACTATCTGTGTTTGGGAGACACAAGGCGAGAGATCAAGTTCGATATTCTGGCTGGGGAACTGACAAGCTCTTTGTAGTTACTTTAGAAAAACATCAATGTTAGATTCCGATTTACAAAGGCAAACATGTCCTACTTTTATTTCAACCTCCCTTCCCGATTCTCTCTACCCCTTAACAACAACAACAAAAAAATCCAACTCTGATAACTCATTGCCAGTCTGACTTGGGAGATGCCAGATAACAAGTAGTGCCAAGTTAGTGGGAGAACGTTAGCTTATTCCAAGTTTTCTTTACACTTTTAAGTGACTTGAATGTCCTTAAAACACAAGTTAAGAATTAGTTTGAGAGTTGTTTCCTCTTATCCCTGTCAGCAATGAATATTTTCGATAACTCACAGCTAGGGTAGCCACTTAATGCAGGGTACAGCCTAATGAAGACTAAAGCACTCAGTCTTGCCATCTAATCTTTCATTGATATTTAAATTACATGGTTTCCTCGAATTTGGAGTGTACCTGAGGTGCAGAAATGGGTCAGCTGTCAGTTCTTACGCAGTTCAATGAAGTGGGAGCTTCAGAGGTCAGAGTATCCGGAGTTCAGATTCTGCTTTCATCATTGTGTATCTCTGTGCCTCAGTTTTCTCATCTGTAAAATATAAATTATGTTAATATATTAACAGTGAGCTTGGGGAATTTAATTTAATTTCAAAAGTAGAAATTTTTTAGCTCAGTACAGGCACTTAAATGTTTAGTAAGTGTTGAAGTGGTAGTTAATATTATCTAAAAGTACATTAGTTAAGAACATGTAGGGGAAAGAAATAGTGAGTGTCAATGTGACATCTTAGAATGCAGCAAATATTAAGAGTAATAACATTCTTAATACTTTAAATGTATCACCCTTGCAGTTGATAGACTATTAAAGTGTTAGGATGCTTGAAGAAAATGATGTGTATATTTTTGTATCTGAAAACACTTATTGATGTCCAGGTTAGCAAGATGAACAAAGATGCGCAGATGAGAGCAGCGATTAACCAAAAGTTAATAGAAACTGGAGAAAGAGAGCGGTGAGTAACTGAATTTTGTTAAGAAATTACATTTTGTGGTCGTTAATTTTTACAGAATCTGAAGGTCAAGGAACAAAACGTGTTAGTGAAAAGAATTACAAACAAATGAGATCATCAGACGTTTCTATTCCCGACTTTTATATGAAATAGTTTAGATCTGTTCAACATTGCACAACTCAAAAGGATGATTTAGAAAGATAAGCAAGAAATGACCACTCTTGCAACATGTATAATTGACAAGAAAAAAGTGACAATTAACTACAATTGAAACCACATTCCCCAGGTTTTACCAGAAGGGAACCATAAGTTTCAGTTACCAAGCTCTTTTATGTGGGGAAGGAGGGAGGAGGGGGGGAAGTGGAGGATAATAAGACTTGAACTCTTCACCTTGTACTTTTGTTTGGCTTTTTTTGCCCAGAGTTGGTGCTCTCACATGTAAGCCACGCCTTCACTTTCAGCTTTTTGCTGATTACTTGGATATGAGAATCCACAGATTATTCTGCCCAAGCTTGCTTTGATTATAGGTATGAGCCACCCTGGAACTTTCTGTTTTGCAGGTAGTCTCCTACTTTTTGTCCATGCTGTCCATAGACTCAGTCCTTCTACTTTTTCCTCTCTAGTACCTGTGATACAGGCATGCGCCATCACGCCCAGCATCAAGCTCTCTTATCCTTAAGCAGCATGTGCTATTCTTATGCTAAAATACTTTTATTTCATTCATTTAAGCATTTTTTTTCATTTTTAAGAATTTTAATGATTTAAGGTTAAAGCGCTTAAAGATTTTTAAGAATTTCCTCTTCGGGGCATCTACTAAAATTATAGGATTTTAATCACGTTGCATTTTAGCTAACTATTAGTTTTTGTCTTCTATTAAAAGTAGCATGGCAGCAGAACATCTAATGCTATTCCTGGCACCTAACTGGCCAAGTAAATATTTGATGAACATTTAAAAGTCCAAAGAAGTGATTAGAGAACCAAAAAAAGTCTCTGAGAGCAAAGTGACAGAGTTTATAAAATCTCCAATTTTACCTGTGGATCAAGTTAATTGTGTAAGATTTTTTGTTGTTGTTTTGTTTTTGCCAGTCTTGGGCCTTGAACTGAGGGCTTGGGCACTGTCCTTGGGCTTTCTCAAGGCTAAAGCTCTACCACTTGCACCACAGCACCATTTCTGGCTTTTTTTCTGTGTATGTAGTACCACAGAATCGAACCTGGGTCTTCATGCAAGCTAGGCAAGCACTCTACCACTAGGCTAAACTCCCAGCCCTAATTGTGTAAGATTTTATTAACGAAAGAGATAATGGGATAGAAAGTTAGGACTTGTCTAAGTCAGTGAAGGGGAGGTTGTTCTAAATAGATGGAATAGAATGTCCAGACTAGGGAATAATAGGAAACTAGTGGATAAAGTGAAATGAAAATGTGTAGCTAGAACAGTAGACAAGAAGAATATGGATTTCTGTTTTAAGTCGGGACTCTTTTTCTTAAAAACAAAAGAAAACCACTCAGATTGGCTTAACCAGAGGAAATACCTAAGGTTTGTAATTGCTTCTTACATCTTCCAGTCTAAGCACCCCAAAACTTCACCAAAAATATTTTTTTCTCTGTTTTCCCTTTTACTCAACTTTATTTTCAAACAGAATATTCTCACAAGTAACAGAGAATTGGAGTTCAACACTTACATTTTGCCAGTTCAGAGAACCTTCCTCTGCAAAGAGCCTTGCATGATTACTGTTAAACTTAGGTAATAAACAAGTTAGAAGACCAGCTTCACTTCCTTATATTACTGTCACTAAAACAATTACCCAGATCAGTATATAAAAGGTGTTTTTTTTTTGTTTTTTGTTTTTTTCCCTGTTAAAGATCAGGAAGATAGTTGCCAGGATTTGCAGAAACATTGGTTGCTGTCTTCATTCTTCGATCTTAGGAGTTACATCATTTTAAGAAAGGAAGCATTTATACGAGATTTTATTTCCCAGTGTAGAGGATAGACTTGAAAGGGTCAAGATAGATGGCAAAAAAATAAAAGGGAGTTAGAAGATTATTCAGGGGTAAAAATAAAAACTGCAAGAATCGAAAGGAGAACTTAAAAAGAGCTGTGATTTGAAGATGGGCACATCTAGAACAGCACTATGGTTGACAGGGAAGATGGTGCTACTAATAAAGAGTATCGGGAGTTATACTCACTGTTTTTGTGAGTTTCTGTTATGGGACATGCCTTGTTCAGTGCAATAGATAAAGTAGTCACCGAAATGGAGTTGGTGCTTTTGTGAAATTTCTTTATATCTTATTTCCATACTGGGGTATGAACTCAGGACTTGGATGTGCTCAACTCCTTGAGCCACACCCCAGCCTTCATGAACTGCTGATGGTAGGGAAATGATAGTACATGTGTAATATGCCAGGTGGAATAAGTGCTAAAGAAAGAAAAAAAGCAAGTAAGTGGGAAAATTGATACTTCACACAGTTAAAAGCGAAGAAAGCTAAGGCCTAGCATTATTGAGTTGTATGTGGAAATTGAGACTGAATATGTTGTATGAGGGTGAAAAGAGATAAAAAATTGAAGCACACAGCTGAGTGCCATTGGGTAGTTTGTGTCTTTATTTTGAGCTACTTAGGTGGCCCAGGTCTGAGGACAGACATTTGAAGCTAGCCCAGGCAGGAAATTCCATGAAACTCTTACCTCCAGTTAATCACCAAAAAATTTGGAAGTAGAGCTGTGATTCAAGAGGTAGGTAAAGTACTACCATGTTCAAAAAAGCTTAGAGAAAGTGCCTAGGCCCTGAGTTCAAGCCTCAAGATCAGCAAGGAACACACACACACACATGCACATACACATATAATTGGGGAGAAGGCAGATACTCAAGGTATACTGTAGTATACCTAGCATTTTGTTTTGAGTAAATTGGGGAGGTACTAGAGGGTCTGATGTAATAAATGAAGAATAAAGTACACAAGGGGAAAAGGAAGTGATTGGGTAATAATCTGGTCCCTACCTTGAACTAGGATATTAATAGCAGAGATGGGGAAAACATTGAAATTCTAGTTAACATTTTAAAACTAAAATCTGTAGAATTAACTCATGGATTAGATATTATAAAGGAAGTGGAGTGAGGAATGCCAAAGTTCAAGCCCAAGGAACCAAAAGAATGAGGTTGTCATTTTGAGGAAAACAAGATAGAAGGGATTGACTAGAAAGTTGGGTATGAGCCCCACTGGAACTGGAAGATTTTGTGATAGAAGTGATACATTGTAGATGTCTAGAAATATCAAAAGGAGCAGTTTATAGGCAGAGAAGATCTGTTTGTAATGTGATACACTAAACTGAAAAATGATTAATTTGAGGATTTATCAGAGCAAGTATGACAAAAAAATGTTTTACTAATGTCATTGGTTAGAATATACACCAATATTTTTATCACTAGAAATTAAATAGTGTAATAAAAACGATAGGCGTGCTAATTATTGATTTAGTGAAATAAGGAGAGTCAATCTAATAGAGATAAAGTCCTAGAAGTTGTACAAAATCCACAAGATTCTTGAGAAGTGTTTTAGCCTCTCGATTTAATTTTTGCACTTCACATTAGGCCCAGATTTAATTCATAACCCTGAGTTTTAAGTGATTTGCATAAGATCAAAGAACTGATAGAACCAAGATTAGACCCCAGTTTTAAAAGTTGAGATTGAAAGGAAGGAAGTTCTTAGTTGAAAACTTGTACCTTTGCTTCAAACACCCTTATTCATAGTATTGTACTTTGTTACTTAATTTGAAAACATTTTTTTCCAACAGCCTCAAAGAGTTGCTGAGAGCTAAATTAATTGAATGTGGCTGGAAGGATCAGTTGAAGGCACACTGTAAAGGTAATCAGTTTTACTTAGAAGATAAGCTAGTTCCATTGCTTTGAACTGGGTTGGTTGGGAGTTAACTACAAAGAAGTATAATGAGAAATTTTAAGTATCTTAAATATTCCCTTCTCTCAGTAAACAAAGTAACTTAAAAAGTAGAACTCTTTCAGTATCAAATATTCCTAATGTGTTTTCATTTAATAAAAAATTAATGGCTGGAGCTTGGCAGACTTAGAGGAATTTCTCTCTCCTCTTTCTGTTATCTTGACAGAAAACTCATACACAAAATCTTTTAGAGAATAGGTTCACATGTTATTAAGATGAGCTTCCATTCTATCTAGCTCAGTTTTTGGAGTAGTGGAATTCTGGTGTTCTAGTGGTACCGGGAGTTTGAACCCTAAGATTTGAGTTTCCTAGACAGGCATTGTACCTCTTAAACCACTGTACATGAGCCCTTTGCTGTATTTTTAGGGCTAATGTCTTGTTTTTATGTCAGAGCCAGCTGGGATCATGATCCTTCTGTTTCACGTTTCCTTATATCTGAGGGTGTTATGCATATACCACCACTCAAGTATTAGTTGAGAGGGAATCTTAGGAAATTTTATTCAGGCTGGCCTCAAATTATGGTTTTCCTGAGCTGCTAGGATTTTAGGCATAAGATACAACACCCACACGAAAATTCTGAATATTTTCATGTATCCTACAATGGTTTCTATTAATATAAATAAGTGTGACTAACCCAGGCCCTGTGACTCGTACCTGTAGTCTTAGCCACTCAGGATATTGAAATCTGAGTATTTAGGTTTGAATCCAGCCTAGACAGAACAGTCTGAGACTTTTTGTTTGTTTGAAAATCTTCATACATAAATTTAAATTTATTTAAGAAGGAACTGTTTAAAATGTCCTGTTGAAAGTTTCCAGTTTGTTGCAAAGGTTAGATTTAATTGTTACAGTTCAAATGTATTTGAAGTATTGCAGTTATTTGTGAAGCTACAGGCTTTTTCATTGAAAGATGAATAGACTTTTATCTTTTTAAGCTAGAAAATACTTAATGTGTTTGTAAGGTTATAAATTTTCATTAAAAAAGAAAAAACAGAAGTGTCCTCTTAAAGATAGAAAGACCAATCTACACTCAGAAAACATGATTTTAACCCTTCCTCTATGAAAATCTTTCTTACAGATAATGATTTTAAATGATATGATTTGTTTTTTACTTTTGCATAAGAGGTAATTAAAGAAAAAGGACTAGAACACGTTACTGTTGATGACTTGGTGGCTGAAATCACTCCAAAAGGCAGAGGTAAGGAGTGCAAATTATATCAAAGGGTTATGTACTCTAGACATTTTATTCTTTCATTCAGATGTTCTTTTTGTTAGAAAAATCACTTTTTCCATATGATTTCGGTGCTTACACTGCTTCATACAGGAAGAGTTACAGTTGTCTGCCTGCCTTTCCGACAGCTCAAGTAATGAGTAAGATAGTAGATATAAAACTTGTCTGCACTCTAAAACATTATACCATTGTAAGTTGGTATGGTTTAGACAGGTTTGTTTTTTAATACAGAATTTTATAGAGGGAAATATCAAATTAGGATTAAACAGGTATGGCCAGACTCCGCTTCAATATTTAATAATTCAGAATTTTACTCCAGCCCATGTGACATTGTCCTACTATCTCTTTCCTTATTAAAAATAAATGAAAGTCTCTCTCCTTGAATGTCTAATTAAGGATATAGTGATTCTATAACTTCATGTTCAAGGTAATCTATATTTAAGACTCAGAATGCAGTCAGAATATCCTGCTTACAGAGGACAAAAGAAAGACAGGAAATAGTAACATTGATAGTGTATAATAAATACACATGTAATCAGGAACCATATCATTGTCATTTCTCATGTAGTAACATTTTTACATTTATTTCAACCAAATAAGTTTGAAAATTACCATAGATCACTAATTTCCTCAACTGCTTTCTACTGAGAAAGAACTACAAAATCCTGTGGTCCTCCGTGATTATTTCTTAAAGCCCTTTTACAGCTTCAAAATTTACTTTTTTTCTTCAAGTATGTCTCAGGAGAAGAAAAAGAAAAACAGCTTTCTTATGAGTTATATATGTCAGATAATGCTTTCTGCTTTTTCTGTAATTCTTTACAGATTGACATTGTTCAGAAACATGTTGTTCAGTTTAGAAATTGTCCTGTGGGCCTGGAGTTTGGCCTAGTGGTAGAGTGCTTGCCTAGCATGTACAAAGACCTGCGTTCGATTCCTCAGTACCACATACATACATACATACATACATACATACATACATACATACATACATACATACATAGAAAAAAAGCTGGAAGTGGTGCTGTGGCTCTAGTGGTAGAGCACTCGCCTTGAAAAAGCCCAAGATTAATGTTTAGGCCCTGAGATCAATCCCCAGGACTGGCAAAAAAGGAAAGAGAGAGAGAGAGAGAATGAATTATCCTGTACTGTTTCATCATCATTTGTATTGAACTATCTTTGAAACTTGATTCTCATATCTCTTGAGTAACTAGGATTACAGGCATGAGCCACTGGCACCCATCTTATTCTTGACTTTCTTCATCAAGGCTGATGCCCTGTCATTTGAGCCACATCTTTGCCCTGACTTAGAAATATTTAACTTATAGCTCAAATTTTCCTTACCCTAGACAATTTTAGATATTTTTACCTAGATTCTATTTTTTTTTGGTTGAGTATTTTAACTAGATAATACAGTCAAAATTCAGAAACTGTAAATATAAGTTGTTGTGGAACTTCATATTTTTGCTTGGTCAGAAAATGTATGCTCTCATTTCATTCAGTTGCCAAATTAGCTTTCAAAACACATACCCCCACTAACTAATAGGAATGCCTGTTTTTTCTTAGTCTTGTTACTAGCTGTAGCATTTCAGTCTGATTGGTAAAATGAGCTATATGAAAGTTGTTTTAGTTTCATTTCTGAGATTAAGCCCATCATATTTAACACATGCTTCTTCTTTCAATCATCTTTGATCATTTTTGTTACCCTTTTGGTCTTTCCCTTACCTACGGGAAGCTTCTGTATTGTCTAGAGAGCGGTCTTCTTCTCTAAGATAGTTTATTAAGTTTCTGTCTTTATGGTTTGTTTAAGGTAATCTTGATTAATTGTCAGATGTTGTAAGTCAAATTTGTCAGTTTGTTATAGCCTGTGTATTTTAAAATGATGCTCTGCACTCCTTGTTTATACCTTGTCTCATTTTCTGGTCATCAGTGTGAGATGTATTTAAGTATTAAATAATTTAGATGAGAAATTGCAAATATGCACCTTTTTTTCAAACATCTGTGCTTAAATATCTTTAGTATATTATCATTAAGAAGTTGTACAAAGGAGTTGCCATTTAACAAAGCCAATTTGTGAATACAATGCATCTTGATCGGTGTTAGCTCTTTCGGTATTCCCATCTATCCCCTCCAATTTACCCCTCCCCTCACTTTTCTAATTTTGTATATATCCACTGTTTTCTTTTTTTATTCAGCATGGTGGCTATTGGTAATTCTGAATGGCATGTCAGGCCTTAAAATTGGCATGTATTAATTTGAATCTACCTGCTCTGATGCTTTTATTTTTATATTTCAGCCCTGGTACCTGACAGTGTAAAGAAGGAGCTTCTACAAAGAATAAGAACATTCCTTGCTCAGCATGCCAGTCTTTAAGGTTGAATTAGATTGTGTTGTTCTGTGGTTTTATTTCTGAAAGTAAAACTTGCCATAAATTAGAACTCAGTCTCCCAAAATAAAATCCTTTTTTGTATGATGGTATACAGTTTTCAGTAATGATGTATACATTGTATTGATTTTTTTCCCTAAATGTGTTATTTTAATAAATATCTCATGAATAAGTTTGAAGTTTGCTTGGATTTTGGAATATATGGGACTCTATTACTAATTCACTGGATTGTTCAGAGAAATAATGAGCAATTAATATAAAGTACTTAGTATGTGCAATTAACTGTGCTAACAGCAGGAGGTAACAGCCTTTCCTGATTGTCTACATATGGTGTATTCCTCTTGTGAATCCCCATTCTGTTTTATAAATTGTAATATCCCATCTTGTACTATGGTTATTCACTTTTTTTTCCCATATTTGTTACAAACTCTGAGAGTTAGGACTGGGTTTTACTCATCTTTCTGTGCCTTCCTTATGCTTCAAAGAATTTGCCATCTAGTAGAAGAGAGAACATTTGCAAGCTGGCTGCACACCAAGCTCCTCTCACAATACTCTACTCATCTGAACTTTGAAAGCAGAATCTGTAAATTGCATCCCCACATACTAAGGTCAAGAAAGAACTTAATGGAAATTAATCTTCATCCATTAGCTTTACTAGGACATCAGGATTGCTATATCCAATGGACTCTTTGTCTGTTCTTATGTGACCTCTGCTGCAAAGTGAGAATGTTGACTATCCTGCCACTTGGAACTCTCACCCCAGTCCTCATATTGTTCCTTCCTACCAATGGAAGTTCCTTCTGTTTCTTGTGGAATACCAATATCTGTTACTGTATGTGACTTTTAAGTAATGTTTTTAGGGCTCTCTTCTGAGTTCTCTGCCTGACTTAACTGGATGTACTTTCCCTGGGCACATCCAGGAAATGGGTCAGACCATGATTTCAAATACCAACAGGTTGATAAATGCTAACCTCTGTGTCCAAGCAAGACTTATTTCTAGCTTCAGCTGTATGTACTTCCATGGATATTCACCAACACTTCCAACTGACTGTAACTAAAATAGCAATTACGTTCCTCCCTAGTAACCACCCCTGCTGTCTTTCTCTGAATAGTACCTGCTAAACACAGATTTCCCAAGATGCATCTTAAATGCTGTTTCTGAAGGTAAGAGATAATGGTACAAGATCCCTGTATTTCTAAAGACAGCCTAATTTATGTGTATGCTGCTGCTGATACAAGACAGCTGTTGAGATTAGCAAGGCTGTAAATTGTTGCCCCTAAACTAGTCCAGGTGATTGCTAAAGACTTCTAATATTTCCTTGCATGCTTTCTAGTATTGCTTCCACACCATTGCCTCTATGGCCTTACTAAAATTCAAGTGTGATCCTTTTATCCCTTGCTTGAAATAATCAGGGCAGAATAAAATCCAGTCTTTGCATAATGCTTAGACTTACTAAATGTGACACTACTCTAGTCTCCCAAAGTATCTTATTGCTCCATCTGTTAATACTTTTGAGGATCCATAAACATAGAAAGGCCTTCCCTCTTAGTCCTACTTGCTCTAGAACTGAAACTCCTTTGATTTAGGTTCCCCACTGGTAACCCATTTTTTAATTTAGCTTTTTATCGATAAGTAGTTCTACAAAGGTGTTACCATTTGACATGTTGATTTATAAGTACCGTGCATCCTCTCCCCATACTGTTTTTCTATATGAAACAGTTCAGCTGTTCATTTGTTTTCAAGTAGTCCTTAAACTATTACATGTGCTTCCTGGTGGGGAGGAAAAGACTTTATTTATTTAAATACATATATACATATATTTTTTTCTTTCTTTCTTTTTGCCAGTCCTGGTCTTGAGCGCAGGGCCTGAGCACTGTCCTTGGACTTTCTCAAGGCTAGAGCTCTACCACTTGAGCCTCGGCACCACTTCCGTATTTTTCTATGTATGTAGTACAGAGGAATTGAACTCCGGTCTTCGTGCTTGCTAGGCAAGCACTCTACCATTAGGCCAAACTCCCAAAACTATTTTTATAAAAAATAGTCTGTGATACCCATTTCTGAGTGAACAAGAAAGGGAAGAATAAGTGAAGGAAAGCACATGGGCTATGAGAACAGGTAACAATAAATGGGGTGTAATTTAGGGAAAAGTTCACATTATTGGTTTACTGTTTCATAAACCTTTTTATCTTTGTAAAGAATTTAAGTGTCAGGACAAACGGGTTATTCTGTGTTTTCAGCCCAAGAGGTACACATAAATCACAAAACCCTGCCCAGAAAATATTTTTCTTTCAGGTATTACAAAACAATGTTAAAAATGATAAGGTGCTTATTTTCCATTATTAAAAAGGAAACCATCTTAAATGCTACATAGAGAATGTCAGAAATAATAGACTTTTATGAGTTTATTATACAAGAGGGTTTCACTGCAACATCTCCACATATAACAATGTGGTAGTCCATTTCATTACACTTGCTTCACCTTCCTGCCTCTTTGAACAGTGTTCATGATTAGAATTAATGCTTTTAGTTTCATAATTCTGTGTGGAAACAAGCCAGAAATTGTCAGTCACTCTTAATAGTGCAAAAGATGATACGTGAAAATGAAGACAGGAAATTTTTGAAATGGAAAAACAATAGCTAAATTGACTATGTCATAGCAACTTAGTATTAAAGAGCATAAACTTAAAGTGGTCATGTTAAGAACTCTTCCATCTCCACTTTAAGGTTTCTTTGACATCATAGAAGTAGTTTGCATCTAGAGCCATTCATTGCTTGAAAATAAATCACCTTCAGAACATCACAACTCTCATCATTGACTTAATTGAACTATGAATGCATTCTTTAACAACTACACCCGTTGACGCCCAGAAGTGGACATTTAATACAGTGACATGACTGCACTGGGTGGGTATAATTAGGATCAGCATAAGCTTCTCATGAGATTAAAGTATGCACTGCTAAATTATTCATGTAATCACTTTGCTCTGGCAGTACAAGTATATCATTTTGTTGAGCAGTGCCAAGCCAGGGACTGGGTGATGCTAGGGATTAGTAACTGGATATGGGACTTTTCATAACCTGATTAAAAAAATGAGAGACCTGTGACAGCTGCTCTGTGGGCCATGTTGGTAGTGAAGTGTGTGTGTGTGTGTAGCCCTTGTGAAAGCCCTTGTGTTATTGACTTCATAAAATTCTTTATATTTACCATCAGGAACCACAGAAAAGCTGGATCAATCTACTAAGAAAACGTAGTTACAGTCAAACCATTGGGGTTCTAATCTCGATAATGCTGAATTAACAGGTAGGACTGACTCTTCTGCCTCAAGTTTCCATATCTAGATAGCAGATATGATACTGCAGACCTGGCAGCAGTTAAACCAAGACTTAAATACTAGTAGAATAATAAGAAAGGCTAACCAGATTTATGTTCTCCTAGCAAGAACTCAGTCCATAGTGTGTTTTGTAATTTTCTATACATACAGGAATTGCCTCTTGGATGGAAATAGATGCCTTTTTTCTCAGAAGAATCCAATTAGTAGTTGCCATTAGAAAACGTACAAATATAAAGATAACCAAGTTAATTCCAGAGAAATAGAGTAAATATCACTATAACACTCAGCAAGCAGTAAGGATTAAAACTATTTGTACTCACTTTTACAAACTTCATTCTTCTATGCATGAACTATGTCCTGTTTGTCTTTTAGTCCTTAGTGCCTTAAAGCAGATTAATAAATTATCTTTAATCAATAGAAATAAAAATGACTATGGCAACCAAGTTTAGATGTTCCTGTTCTCTTTCAAATTACATTTGGATGTTCCATTGATCAGCCACTAGAGAGCGCTCAGAGCCTGCATTTTGGTGTTCTATGAGGCTCCTTATAACTGACCCAGTTCTAATTCAGGCCAGCCAGCTTTTTCAAGATGAGAGTGTCAGTGAATTAAACTTAATGTAAGTACTTAAGAAAATGCCTCTGGCATAATGTAACATGGAAGCAACAACAAGATGCAGGTATTTTTGAGCTTGTAATCATTTTGTGAAGCCAATTCAATAATTCAGAAAGGATGTTGATTTAAATATAGACTATGCCTTAAATTCTAGTTCATCTGCTTTCTGGGATTGAATTTGTTTGTTTTTCATGATACTGAGAAAATCAAAAAGAATCAAACATAGGGCTTCTTGTGGTCTGCAAGCACTGTGCCACTGAGCTACTTCCTAGCCTGAAGAATGTTTAACAAATGGAAGACAAAGCATTTTCAGTGTTAAAGGTGATACTTGTTCTTTTTAAATCTTATATCACATCAAGAAATTATAAATAGATCACATATATTCTCCAATTCATGTGAATGCTCAATGAAGGGCTTATGATGACAATAGTTTTTAGAAAATCAAAGCTACTAAAAAAACAAGTCCACTGAAGCTGCAGTGTTGTTCCTACAGTAGTGGTGAATACAGGAGTTAGTGCTGTGCTTCTCACATTCAGAAATGTTTCCACTTTGTGCCAGCTCAGTTCCCAGAAGTAAGTGATGATAAATTTGTTTTTCCAAAGGTCTTCGTACTCTAAAGTTTTTGCTGAGGGCATATCCTTCAAGAATGTATACTTTCTGGGCAGATACCTGGGTTAAGTTACACAAAGTAGGATAATTGACATAGAAATGACTCCTAATCCTGTAATTAACAGTGTATGGCATGTTTTGAGGCACATTCGATCTAGCTCAGGTGCTGAAAATATAGAAATACTGTCTCTCCATTCTGCCTTTTATATGCTTAATTACTTTGCCACTTAATGGTTCCCACTGTTAGTTGGCCTATCAAAGCCTTCTCCTGTTTTGGTAGGGATTCTGACATGTAGGAAAGCATAGCTGCTCCTCATCAGAGAAGTGACATTAAGTCGAATATATATTGTTGCACTGTTCACCTAGCAGTGGTACTCATATTTTACCCTATCCATTAAAAAAAAAAAACAAAAGTAGATTTTCAAACAGACATAGTGACAGAACTTGCATGTTTATCAGTTGCATTTTTATGTTTTTTATTCAAATGTTACTTGATGCTGATTTTATATATCAGTAAAATAACTGCATTCTCTACCATCACTGCTCTGTTCTCACTTCCCTTACCTGCTGTTATAATTGCCTTTCATGTCCATTTCTCTTTTTTCCCCAGCACAACAGACCTGATTGATCATAATTTAAGCTTAACTACCATGAAAGCATGTTCTGTGTATGCTCCTGATCAGAACCCTGTCAAAGAATTTCACAATCCCGTCTTGTTTCAAAAATGACAACTACAACATTCTGAAATTGGTGGGGGTTTTTTTTGTGATATTAACATGGCAACAGTCGACCAAGGCCATGGTTATCAAGGAATGAAACATTTTTTTTAAAGGATAAGAAGAAAACAATATAGAAATGTGCTACACTAAAAGAAAGCAGCATATTATGTTTAATAAATATATAAATAGAATCAAGAATTATAAACATAGAGTACTGGTTTCACTTTTAAATGTCTTGAGTGTTACAGTTAGTTATATTTATGAAGAATGTCCATGTTCCTTATTGTGTATTAGGATAAATGGTTACTATAACTATTCCCAGATTATTTAACAACAACAAATAGGATATGTGCCAAATATGGAGTAAGAGAAAGGTAGAAAGAAAATAGAAATCTAATGGAAGGATCTATACATGTGTTTATCACAGATAATTTTGAAATGGCCCAACAAGAGTTTCATTCTCTTAAGAGTAAACTTTCTAATGAACAGAACATGTTTTGTTTTGTTTTGTTTTGCAAGTCCTGGGCTTTAGCTCAGGGTCTGAGCACTATCCTTGGACTTTCTCAAGGCTAGAGCTCTACCACTTGAGCTACAGCACCACTTCCAACTTTTTTCTATGCATGTGGTACCGAGGAAATAAACCCCGGTCTTAGTGCATGCTAGGCAAGCACTCTACCACTAGGCCAAACTCCTGGCCTGGTATTTGCCTCCTTTTATAAAACTCTGTCTTGAGTATTGGTCTCCCTTAGGAAATAATACTGTTTCTCTGATATTCTAAACAAGACTTGTTACTTGGGTTGACTATAAATATAGTCTTATATTTCTTTATTTCCCATACAACTCACTCAATTTGATCCCAAGGAAATTGTTATTTCACTGGAGCTATTCAGGGATAGGTCAGGAAAGATTGCTGCCTTTGTCAATATCTGGATAGCACTGATGACTTGTGAGGATTCCCCTTCCTCAGAGCCATTCTCTTGATTTTTGTACAGCAACACTGTCTGCTTTCATCCTAACTCATGACTACTGCTAATTTCTCATTGGGCCTCAGTTTCCCAAATCCTAATCATACAGCCTATTTTCAAAACAATCTTTACTTGTTTCTTTAACCTTTTCTGTGTTCCTTTGGAATTCAAATGAAGGCATGGTATAATATATAAAATGCTTCAAAATATGCTTGGCGCTTGTAGGGCACGTCACATCAGGGAAATGGAAACCTATGCTGTAGAAAAGAAGGCCTCCCTCGTGGCCCAGTGCTCATTTCCTGGTTTTGGGACCCAACCTGCCTGTCACCTGGTTGGAAGACTTGGCTGTGGTTTTGTGATGTAAGTAAGGCTACCTCTGGATTGGCCCCTAACACTTTCGCCCTCCTGGACAGCACCTGATTCCCCTTCTTTACCTACCTCCCACCGCCCTGCCCACCTTTGTGCTGATTGGCTCCTGCATCCTATACTAACTGAATGTATTCCTCAATAAATGAGTTCCTGCCTGATGGGTCTCTCTGATTGTCTGATTGTCCTCCAAGTAGGAAGGGCTGGGGGCAGTCAGCTGACCCTTCCTCTCTGGGCTTGTCCTGGTCTGGGCGTGTTCTCTCTATCCCTCTTGCAGGTTGGGAGGGACAAAGGACTAAAAACCCTGACAGTCGCTCACTGCTGTAATCATATATACTCAGGAAGCTGAGACCTTAGGATCATGGTTTGAAGTGTATCACAAGCAGGAAAGTCTGTGAGATTCTGATCTTCAAGAAGCCACCAAAATGTCAGACGTGAAGCTGTGCCTCAAGAAGTAGGCAGACATGGAGCTGTCTCAAGAAATAGAGTGGTAGCCTTGAGCACAAAAGCTTAGAAATAGCATCCGGGCCCTGAGTTCAAACCCCAGAATTGGCACAAAATAAACAAAAACAGTTGTGAAAAATAAAATTTATGGAATTAAACTGGATACAATTGATATTAAAATGTCATATCAAGATATTTCTAAATAAATTTACAATCTTTATACATTTGTTATTAAAAACAACAAAAAGGTAATACAAGGTGCTGTGGCTCATACCTGTAATC
Source organism: Megascapheus bottae (assembly GCF_031878675.1). Taxonomy (NCBI): domain Eukaryota; kingdom Metazoa; phylum Chordata; class Mammalia; order Rodentia; family Geomyidae; genus Megascapheus; species Megascapheus bottae. Next base: position 46,452,886 of record NC_143517.1, read on the forward strand.
TTAGCTACTCAGGAGGCTGAGATCTGCGGATCACTGTTCAAAGCCAGCAAGGGCATGAAAGTCCTTGAGACTCTTCTTTCCAATTAATTATCAGAAAACTGGAAATGGTGCCATGTCAAAGTTGCAGAGCACTAGCTTTGAGGGAGAAAGCTCAGGGACAGTTCCCAAGCTATGAGTTCAAGCTCCATGACCGACCTATCCTCCTAAAAAAAGGTAGTACATTTCACATACAGATCAGTTTAAAATTGCATTTTATTTTAAATCATCGGTATAAAGACAGGCTGTTTAAAAAAAAACAGTGAAGTACCGGATAGTATTGAACAACAACATACATTTCATGCTAGACATGCCACCAATTTCAGTTCTTTGTTTGAATTGTATAAATACTAAGACTGTTGATGTTATGATTGATCTGACTTCTAAATGAAATGTCTTGGTCTCTTTAGACTGCTAGGACAAAAGGGCACATTAGAATGGCTCGGAAGCAATTTATTTCTCAGTTTTGGATGTTTGGAAAGAACAGGGGGCTGTGGTGATGGAATATATGGTGTCCAGTGAATAGCATACCCTGCTTTATAGAGAGCATCTTGTTGATGTATGGTCCTATGGCAGAAGGGGTCCATGAGCTTCCTTGGGCCTAGTTTATACCGACACTCATTTTTTTCATGAGGGTTCTGTTCTCATCACATAATCACTTCCCCTCAAAGACCCTACAACCCTGGAAGTTAGGATTTCAAGACATGAATTACAAAGAAACATAAATATTCAAATCATAGCACAAAGTTAAAGCTTCTTCAGATCACTTTACATAGTCATAATAATCTTGTCTCAAAAGTCACCAAAATTCTCAAAGGCTTTTGGAGATGAATTCCCACTGTATTTTTTCCCCATAAGCAAAGATCACAGTCTAGTTTAATATCTTTAACACAGTTTGTATCAGAAAGAAGAGGCGGTTGAAACTATGACTCAAACATTTTTGGAGGTACCAGTAAAAAGAAAAGTACTAATCATATCCTTGCTCTCAAGGCATGTATAACTATCTAGTTGAAGTTAAAATTAATTTTACTATCAACTGGATAACTATATACATCTCAATGTTTTGCCATCTGACTCCCAAAAGTTACTGAAATAATAATTCCTATCGAAAGCAATTGCTTAGAAAGGAATAATAATATCACTTAGAACTCTTAAGTAGTACAGAATTTTTCTAACATCTTTCTGGAAATTCAATTCCTTTGAATAATTTTAGGCATGTTATTTCTTCACTCCATATTATTCTCCATCTTCTTCTTCAAAATTAGTGTTCCTGAAGGTGTTCTCTTCACCTCTTTTCTTCCTTTCTGTCTAGAAGTAAGCCAAAATTAGGAGAAAGTCAGGTAAATACTGATCTGCCAATTAATTATTTACCAGATTTACTAAATTTAAAGACTGTAATATTAAGTAGTAATGATTAGCAACTTTACCAAAAACAATGTATCAATATTAACAAAAATATTTAATTCATTGTCTTTGCAATTTTTGAATACATATTTCACTCATTAATAAAACAAATTTAAATATGGGAGTTGCTTAGGCTAATTCTGATATATTTCTGCTGTTTTAAAATTAAATTTAAAGCCGGGTGCTATGGCTCACATCTGTAGTCCTAGCTACTCAGGAGGCTGAGATCTGAGGATTGCTGTTCAAATACAGCCCAGCACTAAAAAGTCTATGAGACTTATCTCCAACTAACCAGAAGTGGCTTTATGGCTCAAGAGGTAGGGAGGTAGCCTTGAGCTGCAGAGCTCAGGGACAATACCCAGGCCCAGAGTTCAAGCCCCATGACCGGAAAAAAAAATTAAATTTAGTATAAGTTAAACTTTGGATGAGTTTATAGAAATATAATTTAATTGTGATTTAGATAAATGTTTTGTATGTATGTATGTATGATTTTGTTTCTGGGGATCAAATCCAGGGCTTTGCTAATACCAGTCAAATGCTCTACCACTGAGCTATGGTCAGGAGCTTCTGATTCTATAAATGAGAATATGTCAGGAATAGGCTGAATGATATGAAAAACATACTGAAATGTTTGTAGTATTCCAAAAATTAAATACTACATTTTGCTCATCTATTTTTTTCCTCTTTTCTGAACCAAAGTCATCACATTTACTAAATAAAACTTTGGAAAGCTGAGTTAGACTTGAGTTTAGATACAACTATGAAAGTTTTTCATACAAGTCCTAAACATTATAGAGAACATATGAGACCATAGTAGATTGCCCTTAAATACAATTTTTCCATGGTGTATATTTAACTGGAAGGACAATTTTATATTCTATCAACTCCACTTCTTTATCCCCGCTCCATCCTTCTACCATCATATTCCCCTCTCTAGCAAGTAAATAAGATAGACTTTAGATCACAAATGGCTTTTTAGAATGGATGAATAAGATACAGGTGCATAGTGAGCCTAAACAGCAGTTTTCTAAAATAGGAAGCTCTTTTAAGAAAGTATAAAAACTAGGGCCAGGAGCATGGACTAGTGGTGGAGTGCTTGTTTAGGATGCATTCTTTGGTACCACATATACAGTAAAAGCAGAAAGTGGTGCTGTGGCTCAAGTAGTAGAGCCCTAACCTTGAGAAAGTCCAAGGACAGTGCCCAGGCCCCAAGTTCAACCCCCAGGACTGGCAAAAATAGAAAAAAGAAGAAGAAAAGAAAGTATGAAAGCAACTGGGTACCTGTGGTTCATGCCTGTAATCCAAGCTACGCAATAGATTGAGATTTTAGGATCATAGTTCATAGCCATCCCCCGCCCCCCTTTATTGCCAAGTAACTAGCATAAAGCTTGAAGTGGAGATGTGACTTCAGTGGTGGAGCACTAGCCTTGACCAAAAAAGCTCAGGGACAGCATCCAGGCCCTGAGTTCCTGCCCCTGGACAGATACATACACACAAGTATAAGAGCAAATTTGGGACTTTGTCATAATTTTTAAAAGGGTAAAGAGTTTTTTGTTTGTTTTTAGTCTTTACTTACTGAACAGTACATTTTTTTTTTTTTGGCAAGGAAAGAAAGGCAGGAAGAAAGGAGATTAATTAGAGATGAGATAAGGAACATTGGGGAAACAATAAGTTGGAAAGCCATTTTTAAAAAAGCACAAAGGAAAAAAAAAGGCACAAAGGAAACTATGAGATGAAAGAAAAGTATTTCTTCCTGAAAGTGTGACCAAACAGGAGGAAGAAAGAAAGAAAAGGGGACAGGGGGGAGGGAGAGAGGAAGGGAGGAAAAGGAAGCAAAAGGTGAAAAAGAGATTTCAAAGCTTTCTATACATAAATAATTTCAAAAGTACAGAAAAAGGGAATCATACGTATACCTAAGTGCTGGAGCCAGCCGGCAGCAAGGCGGGGTACCTAATCAGGGGGTGAGGATGAGAAAAGAAAAGGAAAGGAAAAGACAAGTAATAGATGGGGTCGGAAGGGATACAGCCCAAGACTACAGCCTAACGCTGTAAGCTTATATAGTCTCTATGAAACAAGAACCTGTCAGGTGTTAACACATTCGTACCTCATGATAATCAAGTCTCAGCAGAAAGTGATTCACAATAATGATGATATAGCTCAAAGTTCATAGGCATGGTGTCATACCTCATTTCTTTGTGTGGTTATCTTAGTGATTTATAGATTCCTACATAAGAATGATACAAATTTTCTAACAAATGTTGTTATGTTAATATTTTCCCCACATTCAATTTCTTATCTACCTTGTAAGAACACCACACCCCAGCAAGAGAGGTCATTTCAAAAGAAACTGAAAGTTGAATTGGAGAGTTTCTGATTGTTTTCATTTTAGTGCCCCCCTCCCCATGGGGATTTGACCTCAAGGCCTCACGGCTTGCTAGATAGGGGCTCTATCACTAAACCACACTTCCAGCAGTGGTATCTTTCAATAGGAAGAAAAAAACAGCCAAGAAATATTGAGAATGGGATGTTAGGAATAGGGAAGAGAATTTGAAATAGTCTCGGGGAACATTCAGTAAGGGACAAGTGCATATTTCATAGGCTCAGCATTTTTCAGTTCTCAGACCTGTGCTCCCTGGCACCCTCAGGTTTAGGGCATGGGTACTTGGCCCATGTGTCACCAGGCTTTCTCCAGAGGCCTATTGACCTGAGGCTGAGATATTTGAGTGGCAATTGCCACTGAGGTGTTTCACAGCTATATCGCCTCAGTGTGTGCTCCTGAGAAGTTACTTAATATTCCTTTGCAGGTCACCTGCTAGCACAGTAGGGGTAGCAAGAGTAATACTCTTTAGAACAGTTTAAAATACTTACTACTATTATTATTATTACTACTACTACTACCACTGCCACCATTGTTGTTGTTGTTTACCATTGTCAAGTGAAGAGATAACATCTTTAAGTGTTGTGTGTGTGTGTGTGTGTGTGTGTGTGTGTGTGTAAGAGAGAGAGATAGAGACAGAGACAGAGACAAAGACAGAGAGCAGGCGGAGGAAAAATAAATGAAAGTGTGTGTACTAGATGATTTTAAACGTTAATTCATTTAAGGAGGATTAATGACCAAGGCAGACAGACAAGTATGTAAACCCAGAATTTTATCAAAGAGGGGGGGGGGAACTGTAGACCGATTTCCTGGAGAAATGCACCATTGATTGATTCCTCCCACCAAAAAGAGTAAGGTATGGAATGCATGCGATTTAGGGGTGCAAATCAGATGGTTAGAGACTGGTACGTGGGGGGAGGGGGGAGGGACAGGACAGGCAGGGCGAGGGTGGGGCAGGCTTGGTTTTCCAGTAAAGGCTGTAGAGGTGTGTGTGTGTGTGTGTGTGTGTGTGTGTGTGTGTGTGTGTGTGTGTGTGTGTGCGCGCGCGCGTGCGTGTGTTTGTGTGTGTGTGCCCTGCATGGGTCTGTGAGTGGGAGGCAGGAGAGCGCGGGGCGGGGCGGGGCGGGGCGGGGCTCTTAGCCAAATTGGCCCCAGCTCCTGGGACCTGTGGCTGGGCGCTGGAATCCAATGCTGGCGGCCTTGAGAGGTGCACGCGGCCGCGCTGGCTCCGTGATGGCGCACCTGTGGCGCCGCCTGGAAACTTGGAGTCTCTGCGCCCTGCTTCTGTGTGCGGCAGATCTTGGCACAGGTAAGCGGGGTGTGGCGTTAGGGAGACGTGCACAGGTCAGCAGAGACGATGACCCTGCTTCTGATATCCACAAAGAGCCCAGACCCCCGGCCCCTGCCCTAGGCAGAGACTGTGGCTGCCTTGCCCAGCCTGGAAGCTAGGGCTAACAGACGCCCAAGAAAAAGAGAGTGTGTGAGAGAGATGGAGACAGAGAACGTGAGAAATGGTTTTAACTGTTTTCAACTCAGCAAAGCTTCCTTCCTTCCTGCCCTTCCAGGTGACAGCATCAAGAAGGGGAGTCAGGGATGAGCAGACACAACCCGAATGCTCTTTTTCCTCACCCTTGTAGTGCCCGGGCCACTGAAGGGATGGCGTCCATCCGCCTGAAAGGCAGGAGTGGTTGGGGCTTTAGGATGGTGTCAGTCACTTCCAGGGAAAGTTGCCTGGAGTCTTCAGAGTAATAGCCTGGAGAGGCCTGGGAGGAAAGTGATAAGATAAGAAATTGGAGTTGTCTGCTGAGATAAGAGAAGGATGAACTTGAGATAGACCAGGGAACACCAGCTGAAGATAGCATCCAACTCCCTCCCTGCAGTGCCCAAGTCTTGGCTGTCAGGTGCCAGGAGTCAGTAGGCACCACAAGCAAGAACATTTTGAAATTCTTGAAAAAGACAGACTCAAAGTATAGATACATAAAGCTTTTCTATTGTGGGTCAAGATCCCAGGACACCATTTTCACAAAGGAATAAACTGATTATAATTTTCTTGACCTCTCAGACATCCACTTCAAATAATAAATTTTGTTTTGTCTACATTTAAATGGTTCCATTTTGAGAATTGATTTAACCTCCAACTTAATTATCAATTCTACTCTGCTTAAGCAGAAAATAAATATGTGTAGCTTCTGTGTATCTTTGAGTTTTCTTTAAGGACTTACTAACCAGGAGTTACAGTGCACTCATAGAACTCCCAGCTCTTGGGAGGATGAGGCAGGAGGAACACAACTTTGAGGCTAGCCTGGTCTCAATTTTGAAAATAATAATTAGTTGCAGTTTTCTGAATAGAAGAAGGCCAGGCGCCACTGGCTCACACCTGCAATACTAGCTACTCAGGAGGCTGCGATCTGAAGATCATAATTCAAAGCCAGCTCACGTTTGAAAGTCCGTGAGACTTTTTTTTTTATAGATTTGGACATGCTTTTTAAAAAAATTATTTTATTTTATTTTTATTGTCCGGGTAATATATAGAGGAGTTATAATTACATTTGCCAGATAGTAGGTGCATTATTTCTCACACATTGACACTCCTTCTCATGTTTTTGTCCCCCTTTTCCTCCTTCCTTCCACCCCCTCCCAACCATCTTGTTTTCCCCAGTTCCCTTTCCTATTTCAAATAAACATATACAATAGACCAGGTAACAAAGTCAGATACAATAATAAGATGAGATTAACCAAAGGGCAACAAAGGAGAAGAGAAATAACATAATGCAGTAAGAACAACAATCACACATTATAAAGCTCTTGTTTCCATATCCTGGAGATCCTTTCATTTAGCCTCATCCTATATGATATTATGTACCTAGGTTTTACACCATTGTAATCCAATACGAGGAGAGTCCTAAATGTGTACTAATCCATGAGACTCATCTCCAATTAGCCACTGGAAAATCAGAAGTGATGCTGTGGCTCAAATGGTAGAGTGCTAGCCTTGAGGGATGGTGCCTAGGCTCAGAGTTCAAGCCCCATGACCGATGAAAAAAAGAAGAAAGCAAGAAGATCACTTGCCCTGTGTTTCCCCAAACAGCTTTCTATTTCCTAATATTTGCACGTAATTAACAGCAGTAGATCCATTGCCTTCTGGAAACTGATGTGGCTGTGGCTGCAGCAGTAGAAGAGAAATGCGGCTTCTAAGGCACCTGTGACCCTCACTGTACTAAGTTAACTGTCACAAAATTAAGACTGATAAGCATTTCTATAACCCCTGGAAAATTTCCCAGTTTGTTAGTAATTTTCACTAATTCACTCAACAAACTGCATTACTTTTACACTAAGACCTTAGCATCATTAGCACAGAGAAGGATCTCAGAAATTACCTTTTCTGAAATCGCCTCCTGTGGAAGCTTTTCTTAAGGCACACTACTCTTTTTCTGTGCTTGAGCAATTCTTTAAATCTACCTACTGTTGCACCTTGCTTACATGTTTATAATGATTTCTCTACTTCGTTACAATCTGATGCTGTGTGAGGGGTCTGCTGAGTATGGTACAGATCTGCAGTTACAAGAGCACTTCCTGACACTCAGAGTTAAGTAAATATCTTCTAAAATGATAAGTCAGACTGATGAAAATGGAATCCCCTCTGTAACGCCTGAATCCAGTGAGGATTAACTAACCTTTAACTAAGTAGTAACTAAGGAATTAGTTACTACTAAGCATTAACTAAAGGATTGAAGTAAGTTAATACTAACTTCAATTCCTGTCAAATTTTTTCATGGTGTCCAAAATTGAACCTAGACATATTTTAGCACTTGAATCACTTGAACTACTATTATTTTTGCATCTTTTTAAAATAAGTTTGTAATAACTAGCACAAACTGTCGTGCTTGAAATGAAGAGCCTGGCCATTTTAACTGGAGTGTTCTTGTGTATCTTTCAGATGGTTCTAAAACAATTCCGAAAGTTACAGAAGTAATGCCTAAATATGGAAGTATAAATGGAGCCACGAGGCTGACTATCAAAGGAGAAGGTATAGTCAAGTTTCTCCCTTTCCCTCTCTCTTCCTCTTTTTCTCCTCCTTTCTCTATGTGAACACCAAGTCTGATGTATTTTACAGGTTATTTTACATTGCTTTCTCAGAGGTCAGTCTAAATACTACTTTTGCTGTTTTATAGGAGCAGTATGCAAATTGAGTAAGTTATATTGATTTGCTGTACACCATAGCATATAGAGTTAGAAGTGCGGTATTTTATACTTAAATTTTTGCTGAGACAATCAATCATAGGTTAAGTGTTCTTATTGCAAGGTGTGTGTGTGTGTGTGTGTGTGTGTGTGTGTGTGTGTGTGTGTGTGTGCTGGTCCTGGGGCTTGAACTCAGGGTCTGAGTGCTGTCTCTGAGTTTCTTTTGTTTAAGACTAGCCCTCTACCACTTGAGTCACATCTCTACTTCTGGCTGTTTTGGTAGTTTGATGGAGACAAGAGTCTCACAGACTTCTCATCAATGCTGGCTTTGAACCATGATTCTCAGATCTTATCAGCTTCCTGAGTAGGTAGGATTACAAGGTGATTCACTGGTTCCCAGTGTACAAGGCTTTTTGGGGTTGTTGTTTGTTTGCTTTGAATAAAGAAAAGATCAAGGCAAACATTTGGAGATGGTAGATATACTTATAGATTTGCTTTTAGTAATTCTTTTTTCCCCCAGTCCTGGGGATTAAACTCAGGGTCTGTGCACTGTCCTTGGGCTTTTTCAAAGCTAGAGCTCTACCACTTGAGCCATAGCACCACTTCTGGCATTTTCTATATATATGGTACTGAGGAATTGAACCCCGGCATTCATGTATGCTAGGCAAGCACTCTACCACTAGGGCAAACTCCTTGCTTTTAGTAATTCTTTTGTGTGGGGTGGGGAGGGGTTGTGGGACTTAAACTCTGGGCCTGGGTGCTATCATTGAGCTCTTCAGCTCAAGGCTATGTCCCTACCCCTTGTCCTGGGCACTATCATTGAGCTCTTCAGCTCAAGGCTACCACCTTACCTCTTGAACCACAGCACCACTTCAGATTTTCTGGTGGTTAACTGGAAATATGAATCTCACTGATTTTAGTTCCCCGGGCTGGCTTTGAACAGAGATCCTCAGATCTTAATCTCCGGAGTAGCTAAGATTACATGCATGAGACACCATGCCCGACTGCTTTTAGTAATTCTTTACAGGTATATAATTATATCAAAATTGTATACAGTACAGCTTTGTTATGTCAATCATATCTCAATATAGGTTTCAATATAAAGTTTTGAGTCCATGGTATATCTGTATGTATATCTATAAATATATGGAATATATTTAGTACAATGATAATTTTACAAAACACTTAAGATCAATGTGAATGAACTTGAAAGAAGTTTATTTGAACAAACAACAATCAAGCCTGGAATGTGGTCTAGAAGTAAGAGTGTTTGCCCAGAATGCATGAAGCCCTGGGTTTGATTCCTCAGTACCACATACACAGAAGAAAACAGAAGGAGCTGTGTGACTCAAATAGCAGAGCACTAGCCTTGAACACAAAGTATTCAAGGACAGTGCCCACGCCCTGAGTTCAAGCCCCAGTACTGTCAAAAAAGTAAAGGAAAATCAACATTCATATAACTCACGTATGCTATCTCTGATCAATAGATACTTTCATTTTTACAATTGTATAACACTACTTTATCAACCTGAAACATTTCACAACTATAAATTATAGTGACGAATGTTGACCCTCTATACCTATTTTAAATGTGTCACTTTTATAAAAGTCATCAGGAAATATTATAGAAAGTATAATTTAGGAGAAATTTCAGCTGCTAGTACTAACATTTTTGTATATCCAAATGATTTCTGTTTACTTCTAGACATGATGTCCACTTTTAAAGGGATACCTTTGCTACTGGATTACCCTGCCCAAAGCCTGGGTTTTGGTCCAAGGGTGTAGCTCAGTAGTTAAGCACTTACCTAACAGGTGTGAGGCCCTGGGTTTTAAGCCTCATGTTGAAGAAAACACAGCAAAATGGCTTATATTTAAGGAGACAAAGCTATGATTTTACTGTTATGAGAGCAAAACCAAAGTGTTTGGAGCAACAGCATGATCACAGAAATAAATTGTATTTCCTTCTGAGATGACTGCATTGATGAAGTCGATAATCGTTGTGGTAAATTCTGGAATGTCGGTAAACTATATTTGTTTTGTTGCTTTATACCTGCAGTTCATATTTCTCCATTTTGTATTACCTGTTGTATCTCTGTTTAAAAAAAGTACTATGAAAGGTATGACAATTGTAGGAGTAGCATGAGCTTTGATCCATTCTGTTAGCTTTCAGTGCCATCTCTGTCACTGAAATGTACTCGCTTGGAGTAAGTTACTTCTCTGAGCCCTGGCTTCCTCAACAATAACATGAGCTATTAATTTCTATATCTTGGATTTATGAATATTGGAAAGCATAATGTAACTAAAGTACCCTCCTATGAGTATTTGCTACTTTATTCTTTTTATTCTTCAGTATTAATGTTATAGTCTTGGTGTCATTCTTTAGAATCTATCTTCCATCAGTCCCCCCACTGTTTTGAATGTTACAACTTTTAAATACATTTCCAAGATGTGCTTTAAGAATAACAACAACCAAAAAATACCCAAACAAACAAAACGCTTGGAGAAAACAAATCAGTCTGAGTCTTATATGACAATCGCTGGGTGAAATAACACTAACATATTCCATGATAGCAGTTTGGGTGTTACTTTTTGGATGAGTGCTATCAGGAGTCCCAGGTTTGTGTACCTGGCAATTCTTGTCTCCATTTTTTCCTCTACAGAGAAAAACATCAACATGTCAGGAATTTCCATGTGAAGCCTGAGCCTTTTTTTGCTTCCAGGATACACCCAGCCCTTCCTGAAATCTATGTGCTTTGGAAAACTTCCAGAAGTGTCCTCTGTTTCAAATGTTATTTTTTAAATAAAAACCTTTAAAATTTTCTCATTTTTATTTCTTTTTGCTTTTCTGTAATTAACTTAAAATTATAAATATCTTATATTTATGTGCTTTTAGCAAAGATATATAGCTAAAGCACTAACAAATTTTGTTAATTTGGTTAACATTTTCCCATAGGCTTTATTGGTAGACATTTTCTGTTGCTCTTTGTCTCTGTCTCTCTGTCTCTGTCTCTCTTGTGTACACACTCTCTCTGTCTCTGTCTCTGTCTCTTTCTCTCTCTGTCTCTCTCTCTTTTACTCTCTCTCTCACACACACACAAACACACACACACACACACACACTCACTCACACACAGTTGACACTATAGCCACTTGAAAACTTTTAAAAATGTCATCTTTTGCTAGTATTATATGCCAAAGAAGAGATACATGTCAGCCTGTCACCGAGGTAGCATGTACCTAGTAGAAAAATAAATTCCTATATCATTTCCTGAACTGCAGTACAAGTAAGACTTTCCATCCTTTGGTTAGTTGGCAGTAGCCCTTCTTGGTTCTACATTCAATGTGAACTCTAAAGATAAGCAGAAATTGGCAAAAGAAAAGGAGTGGATTTACAAGTAGCTTGCTTTCCTGGGTTCATATGCTTTCTCACCATTCAGTTTGAATAGCAGCTGTCTTTCTTGTTTCTAAACTGCCAGCTTAATACAAATATTTGTCATCTGTGAAATGTGTATATATATATATATTTGTATTCAATCTCAAATGAGTTCTTTGGTAAAGGTTTAAGCTGTGAGGAATAGAGGGTTTTTGGTTAAAATCCCTATCCTTTGTTGAGTTTTCTTACTTTTCCTACTTATAATGTTAAGGATAGGATAGAAATAAGAAAGGGACTGCTACAGTGGGTTTCAGGTAGAAACTCTAATATCTACAATCTGAGCTCAGATGGTGGATTCCCACTTACTATTTATCTATCTATCTATCTATCTATGTATCTATCTATCTATCTATCATGCTGGTCCTGGGCCTTCAACCTGGGGTTTGGGTACTGTCCCCATGCCTTTGTCCTCACTTGAATCACATTTCCACTTCTGGCTGTTTGATGGTTAATTGGAGGCAAGAGCCTTCTTGCTGGTGGTTGGCTCACCCCTGTAAGCCTAGTTACTCAGGAGGCTGAGATCTGAGGATCAAGTTTAAAGCCAGCCTGGGCACTAGAAAGGCTGTGAGACTCTTATCTCCAATTAATCATCATAAAACCAGAAGTGGTTCTGTGGCTCAAGGGGTAAGGTGGTAGCCTTCGGCTGAAGAGCTCAGCGACAATGCCCAGGCAAGAGGTAGGGTGTTAGCTTTGATTTGAAGAGCTCCGGGACAGTGCCCAGGTCCAGAGTCCAAGTCCCATGATGGACAAATAAAAGAAAGACTTCTTGACTTTCCAATGGGCATGCCCTAGATGGCTACAAACCAGTATCCTCAGATCTCAGGCTCTTAAGAAGCTAGCACCTAGACACAAGCCTGTGGCACCTGATGACTATGTGGCTTTTGTTTTGTTTTTGTTTTTGGGTTTGTTTTTTTTTTTGCCAGTCCTGGGGCTTGAACTCAGGGCCTGAGCACTTCCTTGGTCCTCAAGGCTAGCACTCTGCCACTTGAGCCACAGCACCATTTCTGGCTTTTTCTATGTATGTGATACTGAGGAATCAAACCTGGGACTTTGTGCATGCTAGGCAAGTACTCTACCACTAGGCTAAACTCCTGGCCTCGTTTTTTTTGTTTGTTTGTTTGTTTGTTTATTAGAATGTTAATGGTAACACATTCACAAAATTCCCCATCCTGAATTCCAGTGGCTGGATATAGTGGTACACATCCATAATCTCTGTTGAGTGAGAGGCACAAGATCTGAGAAATTTGGGTTCAAGGCCAGCCCAGGTTTAAAAATGAAAAGAAAGAAGATAGGCAGGAGGCACTTCTCATCCCACTAACATAGGATATACAAATTATAGGACTGAAATAGAGACCAACCTGGGAAAAAGCTAGAACCTATTTCAAAAACATAACCAGAATTAAAAGGGGCTGGTGATATGACTTACATGTATAGTTCTTGCCAAACAAGTGTAAAGTTTTGAGTTTAAACCCCAATGCCACTAAAAAAAAATATTCCCTGCAAGATTGAGCCACAGTTTTCATCAGAGATTACCTAGTTTTTCCCTTTTCTCTAAGAGTTACAGCCTAAATAACCTATCAGCTTGCAAGTCCTTGTTTTATAGGGACTCCAGGTAAAAACTTCATCACTTATATAATAGTTGCCTTCTCTACTTCCTCCAATCCCTTTGATTTGTTTTTTAAGTAGTATCTTCTCCCACCATACTTAACATTTGGTGCTGTGGGAGTGTGTGTGTGTGTGTGTGTGTGTGTGTGTGTAAAGAGAGATGAAAACATACATGTAAATTCCACAAAACTTCCATGAATATATCCATTTGAGGCTATTTTTTTTGTGTTTCCAAAGATTAAGGTAAAAGGTGAAATAAATGGACTGTTTGCTTCATGCTGTTGGTATTGTTTATTGCATGATCAAATACTCAGTGACCCTGCTTAGTTCTCTGAAGATTGAATTCCATTAACAGTAATTGAATCTTCTTATTTTTCCAGGTTTTTCTCAAGCAAACCAGTTTAACTATGGAGTTGATAATGCTGAGTTGGGAAACAGGGTGCAATTAGTTTCTTCTTTCCAGTCAATTACTTGTGATGTAGAAAAAGATTCAAGTCATTCAACTCAAATTACATGCTATACTAGGTCTGTTTAAAAGTGTCCTTAATAGCATCGTTTTCATCATGTCAGAAATCAGTTATGTGCATTGGTTTTGAACTGTTTTGTCAGTCTTCTAAAAGCAATAGTTTTCAGGTTTCCAGTTATTATTTTTGATTTCATGATGTCTAGAGTATTTTACACCTTTATTCTGTTCAGCTATAATGTTCTTTTCACATATTGGCATGATAAAAGCATACACCATATCTATTCTCCTGTTATTAAAGCCATTATCTTATCATTATCGGACTCCTTTAGTAGATAAATGGCTACTATTAAAATGTAATGATGTTCCTTAAAATGCCAAAATTACGCTTTCCTATTCAGATTGGCTAATTTTGTTTAAAATATTCACATAGTTATTAAGATTAAGGATGACCATTTTGTATAGTGACATTTTAAGTTCTTTACTATCAGCCCAAATTGATGTGTATTATTAGCAATTTAGGAAACATTTTAAAACATTTTAAATTGCAGCTTTTAATATTAGCTTGAGAACTAAAGAGCATATATTTTAGGGGATTTATATTTATATTTATATTAGATTTGCTGGCAGTTTTTCAACTGTAAACATGTACTTAAGAGGAAACTTGTTTAATGCCTTTTAAAAAGAATATCATAAAATAACTGAACCTGTCAGGTTAACGTTAGCATTTTATATGATTATCACTACTTGTTACTAGTGCATATGTTATTGTTTGTAACAGAAATTAATATACATAGTCAGAATAGGCACTTGCCTAAACTATGTTATGTTGAGATTTGAATTATAGAGGGTTGTGAATGCAGCTTTTCTTTGTGTGATATGAATTTAGCCAGATGCAGTATTCATGCATGAAATCTCGGCTTGGGAAGTAGAGATAGGGAAAGGCACTGGAGAGGTTAAACTGGACAAAAAGTTAGAGAGAAGCCATTTCAATAAATAAACTGAGCATGATGCTACATATTATGCAGCTATGTGAGAAGCTTAGGTAAAAGAAACTTGGTCTTCAGCCACCCCAGGAAAAATAAGAGGAAATCGTACTAAAACAACAACAAGAGCAAAGAATGCGTAGGGATATGTGGCTCAAGTGGTAAGAATAGCCTAGCAAGCATAGACACCGTCATAGTAAATAAATAAATAAAATAGAATTTAACTATGATTCAAATAAAAATTTAGATATGTTTAATTTCAAAGTATACATGTATTCTATCTAGAACAGTATTTAAAATTATGACTGTCTAGTGAAATAAAAATGATTCCATCTTCATGTGTTCCTCATTGACTTTGCAGAGCAATGCCGGAAGATTCCTACACTGTGAGAGTCCGTGTGGATGGGGTTCCTGTCGCAGAGAATCACACCTGCAACGGCCGCAGTGGCAGTTGGGCATGCAGCTTCAATGTATGTGCCTCTCCTTTGGAACTTGTACCTAATCAGCCTTCCTCTTTTCAGAATTGGACTTTTATTATTTAATTTTGCGAGTTGTTGTTCTTTTCACTTTATAAAAAGAAGAAAGGGCATATTAGCCAAGCATATTGGCTCAAGCCTGTAATCCTAGTTACTTGACAGATAAGAGATTGAGAGATTACAATTCAAGTCCAGCCTGGGCATAAAAAGTTTGAGAGACTCCATCTCAACTAGCTATGGGAAAATCACAATGGCAGAGTGCAGAATCTGTTCCTGTCATTCCCTGTGATAAGTGGAAGCGCAAGTAAGATTATAGCTTAGGCTGTCCTGGGTATAAAGTGGGACCCTACCTTAAAAATAATCCAGGTAAGGAGCATAGGCTCCATGGTTTCCCTCATTTGTAATAATTAGTACATAACTAGGATTCCCCTAACAGAGGATCACAATAGCTCAAAAGCTCTGTATATAAGGTCGTACAGGATGAGTCTAAACAAAATGAACTCTAGGTTAATGAAACAAGAGGTTTATCTTTGTGATTGCTATTCTGAATGTACTATGTGAAGTTATATCTTTTCTTTTCTCTTTTTTATCCACTTATGGTTAATCTCATGAGGATCCTATATCTGAATTAATATGCTGGTATACTGTATATACACTTATTTGTTTATTTGAAATAGGGAAGGGAAGGGGAAAACAAGATGACCGGGAGGAGGAGGGCAGGGAAAGGGGGACAAAAACATGAGAAGGGGTATCAAGGTTCAAGAAGTAATGTACCCACTACCTGACAAATGTAACTGTAGCCCCTCTATACATTAACTCAACAATAAAATAAAATAAAATAGTAACTGCGGTAAAAGGGTTTGTTATAATTTATTATTATGTATAATATAAAATGTAACAATACAAATGCATATTACAAAATAAAATGAGTAATATATTATGACATATAATGTATAATATATATAGTATATACATATGTATACATATATACCTAAATTCCTATATTAGCATATTTGTGGATGCAAACATTTATTAGCACAAGATAATTTTCTTAGTTTTGCTATTTTTATAGCAATTGAATCTCTTATTTTTGGTTCATTTCCCCAGACTTTTAGTGGGAATTTATGTTTAATAAATATTACTACATATTTAGACTTTTAAACTATTTTCTTTCTTCCTTTTTTTTTTTTGCCAGTCTTGGGCTTGAGTTCAGGACCTGAGCACTGTCCTTGCTTTCTCAAAGCTAGAGCTCCACCTCAGCACCACTTCCAGCTTTTTTCTATGTATGTGGTACCGAGGAATTGAACCCCGGTCTTCATGCATGCTAGGCAAGCACTCTACCACTAGGCCAAACTCCCAGCCTAAACTATTTTCTTGTTTAAACTTTTTTTTTCCTCTTTTTCCATCTCTGCTCTTAGCTCAATTCTCCCTTTTCTTATCCTTGAGTCTCTACTTCTTTAAGAACATAAACATATTAGCAATTCTTTCTATATAATTTCTAATGTAACGAACCTGCATGTTGCATAGCATCCACTCAAAATTTAATTTTATGGTAGGTGGCTGTAAAAATATATTTTCTCCTAATTGGAACTTCAGATATTTTATAAGATTATTCTTAAATTTTAAATTGGGAGTTGCCAACTACCACAAGGTTCCTCCAGTGAAAGTAAATGCTGAGAAAAAAGTGACTTCAGCCTTCAAGAAGATTCAGCTTCCCAAGTACTTCTAGTTCTATTTCCTACCTAGATGTGGAACTAAGTTTTATTTCCTCAAACAACTTAAATCCAGCAGCACTGGACGGAAGTCCTTTTATTCTTGCTTAAGCTGATCATTTCCATGCAGTGTTCTCTCCATCTTCAGCTAGAAATTCAGTAGCCCAATTGTGATAGCTTTACCTTCTGAGCTGGCTCTCAGGTTCAGCTTCAAGTCTTTTTCTAGTCAGCCTTTTTGATATTGGTATTTATCACTTGTTTCTCACCATAACATCCCAGTAGGTCTCTGCATTCTTCTTCATGGCATGGCTCCATGTTACCCTTCGTTTTCTTTCCCTACCCCATATTCACTCTTCTTTTCTCCATTGTTTGCAGGTTTCCTTTCTTTCCTCAGCCAAGAACGAGCACGTCAGTCAGGAACCAGCTCAGTTTCTAAGTATGACTTCTAGCTTTCTCCCTGACGACTCAATTTACTTAGTTCTTTTTAGTGGATTATCTGGGACTCTTACGTCAGGTTTCATGTTGACTAGGGAATTTTATTCATCTTCCTGCTTCTAAGCATCTGCTTCTTTAGTATCTAGCACTTGCTATGGAATTCTGTGTTTCTTCTTTAAGAAAGAAAAAGCTAAAATATTAATGTCATGAAATTCTTATATATTATTGTTTTTAATATTTTCTCATTAAGAATCTGTATTTTTAATTGGCTTATGCTCTGAGTATAACACAAAATGAAAAATTATTTAATGAAATTATACTTCATTTAATGCTAAGCTAGCTCTACAGTAATATGTTTAATCTTTAGAAATGCACTTACTGCCATTTCTATTTGTGTTTATGTTTTGGTTTTGGAACTTAAACTCTGGTCCTGAGCTTTTTTTTTTTTTTTCTTTTTTACTCAAATCTAAAGTTCTACCACTTGAGCCAGAGATCCATTTCTACCTTTCCTGGATAGTTTATTGGAGATAAGATTCCCATGGACTTTCCTGCCCATGCTGGCTTCAAACAGAGATCTTCAGATCTCAATCTGAGTAGATAGGATTACAAGCATCCATCTGTTTCTGCATTTCTAAAGTTTATTATCTATTTAGTTTGAACTAGAGGAGAGGAGAATTTAAAACACTGCAATAATGGCATCTCAAGCCATGGTTGATGCAGCTATGGGTCAGCTTTCAGATTGTTCCACTCTCGCCACTTGCTCTCTAGATAAGCATGGCAGATGGACCCACAAGGGATCCTTTGACAGCTTTCCTGTTTGTTTGTTTTTTTTCCTTTTTTTCTCCCACTGCTGTCTGCTTCCTGCATCCTGTGTCTGATTTTTTTTAAAAATGTACTCCCTTATGTCTAAGTACCTTTAGAAAGTAAATTTCTTCATTACTAAAGTTAGAGAACTTCCAGTACTAAAACTTGCATGCTATCTTCACATTCAGCTGCCAGTTTTGTTGGGAACTAAATTCTAGTTTTAAAACAAATTTCACAGAAACTTTACAATCCCTGTCTCCTTTTCTCATGGTCTGAGGTATCTAAGCTTATGTATAGTGAAGGATTAACTTTAAAATTGCAAAAATCGGGCCTGGGAGTTTGGCCTAGTGGTAGAGTGCTTGCCTAGCATGCACAAAGACTCGGTTTCGATTCCTTGGTACCACATACATAGAAAAAAGCCAGAAGTGATGCTGAGGCTCAAGTGGTAGAGTGCTAGCCTTGAGAAAGTCCAAGGACAGTACTCAGGCCCTGAGCCCAAGCCCAGGACTGGCAAAAAAAAATTGCAAAAATCCTTCTATAACAATGTATTAGAGATGCAGTATGTCATATCAATATTAAATAGATAAAAATCTTCTACATTAGTGTACTTTTATTTTTTGTTCTCTTATTAACAACTAATAACAAATACCTTGTAGATTTTATTTTGCCTGATAGTTTATTATTTGCTACAAATACTATTTAGGTATTCAGTGACTATTTAGGTACTTAGTGACTTACAGAGGTTGATTTGTACCCCTATTTGGCAGTTATTTTGGCCTTTCTACTACTTTAAAACTAATATTTTACTAAAGTTTTTATGGCTTGAGATTCATTTTCTATTATTTTACAGGGATTCTCCATTGAGCATTTGCCATCTTTTATCACTCTAAATTGTGAAAGAATATATTTGAAACATTCCTATCCTCATATTTCAAAATTATCTTTTTCTCTGACACTCAAAAATAAAAGAAAGAAATGTCATCTTACTGAGGGCCAATTGACCTTATTGAGAATCTACTTTTTTTCTAAATTATTTTATTATTTTTCATAACAGAGGGTTCATTTCTCTCTTAATTAATAAAATGTTTCCCATATCTCTACTTCATTCTGTTCTGTATGGCACCATTGTGTTTCTGAGTGTAAATTCTTCTTGATCTGTGGACTACTATTTTTTCCAGCATTTCTTCAAAATGTGGATTATTAATTCATCATGATTACTGAAGAGTCTCCATTTTCCTAAAGCATGCTCTTTACCCACTTAAATAATGAATTTTCTTCACATTGGAGTACATTTACTTTTTCCAATAATTATTTTTCATTTGCCCGGTGTGTGTGGGGTAGTATAGGTGTGGGTGTGGGTGGATATATGTGAGTATATTTCTAGGCTGGTATTGGGGCTTAGACTTAGAGCCTCTTACTCAGTATGTTTTTATTTGTATAATAAAGCTCATTTACTATTTATTATATGCCAGGTGATGTTCTTAATATTTTATGATTCTCAACTCATAAATCTTATAGCAATCTTGTAATTGAATACAAGTATTATTTACCTCTTTTTTATAAATGATAAAACTGATGCACAGAGAAATTATGTTGTTTACTCAGTCACATAGCTAGGAAGCGGTTAATCTCAAATTTCAATTTGAAAAGTATGGCTGCAAACTTGGGTATCATTCTTCTTCCTATGTATACGTGAATATTTTTAAGAGGTAGACAATCCTTCTTTACTGCAGTAACAAATTATCACCAACATAGTGGCTTATTGCAATGCAAATCCACCATCTTACAGCTGTATAGGGAAGTCTAGGCTGTCTTTCAGGTGTCTGGAAGGCTGCCTTCCTTCTAGAGTCGCTATGTGTGAAGCTGCAGTCTTACCTTTCCTAGCTCCTTATGACTAGAGCCAGTGATGGCAGTTACATCACATTGCATCAGTCTTACTCAGCTTCCAATAGATATACTATCTCCTCTTATTCTGACTGTCCCTACTTCCCAGTTCTACTTCAAGAATCTTTGGCCTGGAGGGCAATACAGGATTATCTCCTTATTTTAAAGTCAGCTATTTAGCAACTTTTCTTCTATCTACAACCCTAGCCTGATATTTCCAGAGATTGAGGTGTGGCCACTTTGGAAAGCCATTACTTTATGACAGGGATTGCAGTCTTAATTACACTGGTAGCCTCCCTGAAATTTGCCGCTTTTTCAATTCTCATTTACTGTCATATTTTTTTAAGAAAAATAACTGCATTGCTCTAGGAATATATCATTACCATGCCAAATAAAACTTCCTTCATTGATCTTTTCTTATCTTGCTTCTGATTTTAAAATGCTCTTTGTTCTTTTATTCCCTCAAGGACTTAACCAAACAGAATATTTATAATTTTATTCCATCAATTCCTGAGAGTAGCTGGGCACCTATGGCTCATGCCTGTAATCCTAGCTACTCAGGATGCTGAGATCTGAGGATCATGGTTCAAAGCCAGACCCAGCTCTAAAGTTCATGAGACTAATCTCCAATTAGAGAAAAACTTTTGGTTTTTCACCAGAAGTGGCGCTGAGGCTCAAGGGGTAGGGTGGTAGCCTTGAGCTGAAGAGCACAGGGATGGCACCAGAACCAGAGTTCAAGCTCCACAAGCACCACCACCAACAACAATTCCTGAGTCTTCTTAATGACTGTAATTTGGCTTAGAGTGTTAACCCAAGGGTAACTGAGTTTTCAAATTCCAGACTGACAGTCAGAATCTTGAGAATCCAATCTGGTACATGGAAGGTATGGGTTAAATGCTCAGCCACGTGGAATCTTGGATGCCTATCTCCCCACAAATTTCACAATGATTCCAGGAAAGCAAAGCAGAGATATCATGGGTAGAAGATCCTCCACCCATCCCTCCTTCACTCCTTGGGCATCCTCCCCCACATCCTTCACCCTTACAGCTCAACAAAAAATAAATAGTTTGACAAAAATAACCAACCAAACAAACAAACAAAAATTCCAGGTTGACAATATTGTAAAGTGGAAGAAATTTTAAGGAATAAGGAAATAATTTTGAATAACCAGAACATGATCAAAACTTTTATATCTTATATATAAGAAGAAAAATTTTGATATTATGGAAATAGGAGTACAAATAATCCATTCCATGAGATTAGAATCAACATAGAGAAAAGACTGCTTATCCATATTATTATTTTACAGACGAAAAGTTTCAGAACCCCAACAATAAGGAGCATCACACCTTTATCTGGAACTCCAGGTCAGCTCTTGTAATAACTGAAATACTTTTGGTTTGTGGCAGTTAGTTTTATTTACTTTTATTGTGTATACAATCATTATAATACCTAAAATTTATACATTTCATTTTTCTGCTTATAAAACTGCTTATCAACTAAAAATATTTCCAAAAGCTGAATTGTAGTTTATGATGAGGGAATTAATTTTCATCAGTTTATAATGTGAATACCCTTTTTTACAGCATGGTCAATTGTAAACATGAACTGTTTCCAAATATTCTACCCAGGGAGAAATGGTACCTGGGAATGGATTGGTAATGGTAATTGTAAGTGGCAATCTCAGCGTTGGAAAATAGAGGCAAGGAGGATCCAGAGTTTGATGACAGCCTGGGATAACTTAGTGAGATGTTTTCTTAAAATAAAACAGAATTCATAAAAAAGAAAATGTAGTAGTCTTTAAATGTTTTCAGCTCTTTGATTTACATTTAAATTTGTTTTAGGTTTATTGACCATATGCATTTCATTTTATAAGCCAATTATCTTTGTATCCATATGAAATTGTAAGAATTCTTTGAAAGATATTAAATTTTATTTCATATAAGTATAAAATGCATTTTGAATTTATCACTTGTTTTGAAAAAAATGCTCTTTCTGTCAGACATTTTTTTTGGTGGTGGAGTGTGGGTAGTACCAGAGCTTATACTCAAGGTCTCATGCTCACTCAACTGGTAACAATGTTTGACAAGAAATGTACTCTTTGGGGCTTGGAGTTTGGCCTAGTGGTAGAGTGCTTGCCTAGCATGATTCCTCGGTACCATATACATAGAAAAAGCTGGAAATGGTGCTGAGGCTCAAGTGGTAGAGTATAGCCTTGAGAAAGTCTAAGGACAGTACTCAGGTCCTGAGCTCAAGCCTAGGACTGGCAAAAAAAAAAAAAAGCACTCTTTGGCATACTTATATAACAGTAACCCCTCTTTCATTACCCTTATCATGAAATAAAATTTAATTGTAAAAAGAATCCTGTTTCTGCAAAGCATTGGTGGTTTAGACCTTTAATTCTAGCCACTTGGGAAGCTGAGATCTTTGGGTAGTGGTTTGAAGCCAACCCAGGCAGAAAAGTCCCCTTGAGACTCTGATCACCAATTAACTATTCAAAAACCTGAAGTGGAACTGTGCCTCAAACTGGTAGAGCCCTAGCTTTGTTAGCACAGCATTAGCAAAAGAACTCAGAGCCAGTACCCAGACCCTAAGTTCAAGACCTTGGATGGACAAAAAAATATACATTTTTCCTGGAAAACTTTCTAGTGTTTTGGGATAGATATTAACATACAGAGCCTACTTGAATCTTTTGCTTTGTTTTCAGGTACATTAATAACAATCCAAGGAAGAATCTTTACTGATGTTTATGGCAGTAATACTGCAGTAAGCTCAAATGGGAAAAACGTTAGGATTTTGAGGTAAGTTTTGTGGGGGAATATAATAATGGATCAAATAATATTAAAACCCTCTGCAATGTTAACTAGGGTTTTGCAGTCATATTATTGAAGAAAAAGAGACTATTGTTTGACTCATGGACATGAAGCATTGATGAGCATTCATTTTTTCTCTGGGCTATCATTCGTTCCTTTTCTGTGATGAATTTTATTAAGTGAAAGCACACAGAAGCAAGTTCAATAGTAATTAGGTTATAGTCAAAGAACTTCATTTACGGAAGAATGTTTTCCCTCATCTACCTCATTTTATGTAATACCCAAGATCTGTATGTTAAGGTCAGGAGTACCACTTCAACTTCCTACTATACAACTTGTGACTTTTCTATTGCACTATGTTAAATGAGAACATGCTGAAACAGACAAGGTCAATAAGTAATTTACCATGTTGGTGCTCCATTTGTTAGCTGCGAAGCAGATTATAACATTGCTTAGTTAACCAACAGAACAGAAAATATCTGCCTGCATTTGAACTGGAAACTAAATAATATGAGTGCTATCTCAGTCTGTTTTAGCAGACTAAAACCCTGTTCATTTTCTTTTTTTGAATTTTTCTATTTTTTCCATATATTTTTATTGTAATTAATAGAAGGGTTACATTATATTTACAGATGGAAGGTGCATTACTTCAAAACATTGATACCCTTTCTCATGTCTTGGTCCCCATTTCCCTCCCCCCACCCCCACCCCTCATCTTGTTTCCTCCCCTTCCCTATTGTATTCCAAATAACGAAATATGCATATATCAGATAACAAGATAACAATATATCAGGTAACAAGGTAAAATACTGTAACAATATGAGATAACCAAGGGACAGCAAAAGAGATGAGAGATAACATAGTACATTAAGGACAACAATCACTCATTATATGGCTTTTGTTTCTATATCCTGGAGGTCCTTTCATTTAGCTTCATACAATATGGCCTTAGGTATCTAGGTTTGTCCTATTGTAAATCTCTGCTAGGAGAACCCAAGGATTCTACTGATTATGACAAATGAAGGAAACCATTGACCCTCTGTTCCTTTGAGTCTGGCTTACTTCACTTATATGATTTTTTTTCTAAGTTTTTCCATTTCCTTACAAATGAGACGATACCATTCTTTCTGACAGCAGCATAGAATTCCATTGTGTATAAATACCACATCTTGTTGATCCACTCATCAACTGAGGGACATCTAGGTTGGTTCCATATCTTTGCTATGGTAAATAGTGATGCAATGAACATCGTTGTGCTAGTGGATTTAGTATGTTCTTGTTTCTGGACAATTGGGAACCCTGTTCATTTTCTATGGAATCATTGCTTTTAGAATGTTTCATGCTTATTGAATACTTAGACAAAACCAGTGAGTGGGTATATTTAATAAACAATTCAAACAGTAATTGGAGGATTTATTAAATCTTAAAACAATTATAGGCCATATCCAATTGCAGGTATATGGTAAAATGAGCAATTTTGAAGTTTCAGCAGCAAATTAAACAAAAGTGAATTATCTGGCATACTTTAAGATATACTTTCCAGTTAAATCACATTTGGTTGCAGCTATAATGTTCTGGAAATATCCATTTTGATTCCTTTTATGGGTTGAAAGAGCTACTAGAAAATTTGATGTAAGTGAAGGGTTTTTTTCTGCTTCAGTATAATTGGTTGTTGTAAATGATTCATATTCTTATTCTTGCATGGAGTTTCTCATTTATCCTTGTCCTTAATGATACCAGGAAATACCAAGTTGAACTTTCAGAGAGAGATTCCTTTTCTTTCCTCAGAAGTTAGAATTTGTTTCTGTTTTATACCAGGGAGTCAGTGATTTTTTTTTTTTTTTTTTTTGCAAAATCAATCAGAATGACCCCTCAATAGGTCAGTCTATCCAGCCCATGTTGTCTTGAAATCCCTGGTGTGAGAGGGGAAGATAGGGAAATACACACACACACACACACACACACACACACACACACACACAGGAATGTGAGAGGCTCTTAAGAAAGTCATTTATCTAATTTGCAGACTGTTAATTATGACTTCCCCCAAGGCATTTCTTTGTGCCTGAGTTTCATTATCAAGGGTCCAAAGCAAAGAATGTGTTGGTTATTGGGCAGGGAGCCATGGTAACTTCTGCTTCTCATGTCTTGTTCATTCAATCAAATTGCTAAATCCAGGCCAAGTATGCATGAAAATGAGTAGAGGATCTACATTTTATAAAAAAGCTTTTGATCTAAAAGGATAGGAAAGAAAAAAATTTAAAGACATGTTTAAGGCCAAACATAGTAGTATTCTCTCAGATAGGCAGGCATATACATAGTTCAGGTTTGAACTGCACGATGCCCCACTTTCTATAGGCTTGCTCAAGCAATTTAACCAAGATGTCTCAGTTTATTCATCTGTGAAATAAAAGTATGATAATGACTGACTCATAAATGTGGTTACACATATTAAATGTAGTTATCAAGAGATTCTCAGTTTCAGGTGTTAATTTTTTAGTTGGAATAAGGCAGGAGGAAAGAAAGAGAATTTGAATCAATGTCTCTTCCTAATGGACACAATAACTCCATCCACCTCCCTTACAATCCTAAACTAATAATCAAATAGAAGGACTTGCATATAAAAGTATATTTTTTAAAAGTTCAATATAGGGAGAAAGTAAGGGAGTGGGTGACACTGTTCAAAAGGAATTGTACTCATTAGCTGATATGTAACTAACCCCTCTGTACATCACCACTATAATAAACTTGTTTTAAAATTTTAAATAAGTTTCATATAATGTCAGTGGATATTTGTTTAAGGAAGTGATAATGAATAATAATTAGTACTAAGTAATAAAATATAAGTTGGTTATTGTTTGTGATTGGTGCATTTGGAAACCATTTACTAATATAACTTGACTTCTTTCTGATAAAAACATTTATGCAGAGTTTATATTGGAGGAATGCCCTGTGAGCTTCTTAGACCACAATCTGATGATTTGTAAGTAATTAAAATATTTTTTTAAAATAAATAATACAGGGGCTTTGAGTTTGGCCTATTGGTAGAGTGCTTGCCTAGCATCCACAAAGACCAAAGTTCGATTCCTCAGTACCACATACATAGGAAAAAGCCAGAAGTGGTGCTTTGGCTCACATAGTAGAGCTCTAGCCTTGAGAAAGTCCAAGGACAGTGCTCAGGCACTGAGCTCAAGCCCTGAATTGGCAAAAATAAATAAATAAATAAATAAATAAATAAATAAATAAATAAATAGTACCTACATGCATACTATATAGTAATGGTAAAAAATACCACATAGCTATATGAGTAGTAGTATTTTATTTAATAAATTAATATTCATTTATATAATTAAGCTGCCAACTTATTTTCTCCTTTGACTTTAGTATAGTATGATATGAATTGCTATCTAGGTTGTTATGAAAAACTGCTTTGAGAAACATCAAGTAATTTGCATACTTGATTGTATTTTCAGTGGTTTAAGAGGAATACTAACATGAATGTCAAATTTAATTATAAAACAAATCTTATTTACAAAACATAAAATTAAACTTTATCTGCAACTCACCACTGACACCTGAGAAATATTTTCATTTTGCAGTTAGAACATCTGTTTCTATCCTGATACATATTCTGAAAGCAATAAGTTATATTAAAGTGAAATGATATTTTGAAATGTGATATTAATATGAAGCTTGATAAGAATGTAATCTTTGATAGGTATGGACTAAAACTAGATCATCCAAGTGGAGACATGGGCTTTATGATTTGTAAAATAACAGGAACTTACATTGGTAAGTGTAAATTATCCTTCTTCATAATTCTTGAAGACCAGCTCAACCTTGTTTCATGAGCTTCTAGATCTTCCCTGCTTCTTGTCATGTTGTCTGTTGTTGTTGCTGTTTTTCCTTTCTTAATTGGCTTCTTTTCACTTTGAAGCCAGTATGTATGATTTATTTATTTATTTACTCACTTATTTTCTGAAGACTTATATGGAAAGCTAACTTCATGTTCTATTTTATTTTTACCCTTACCAATGATTCTATGATTTATTTAGTTTAGCTGTCTTCTTACTTGCAACCTTGATTTCAAAGTTCTCCTCCCTCTCCTTATTCTTAGTGTGTGTGTATGTGTGTGTGTGTGTGTGTGTGTGTGTGTGTGTGTGTGTGTGTGTGTGTGTGTTCTGCTCCTGGGATTGAAATCACAGAGGGCCTGGGTGCTATCCTTGAGCTCTTTTTATTCAACACTTACCTTCTACCATTTGAACCAAAGATGAACTTCTGGCTTTTTGTTGTTGTTGTTTATTTGGAGATAAAAGGATCACAGATTTTCCTATCTGAGCTGGCTTTGAACTGCTATTATCAGATTTCAGTCTTCCGAGTAGCTGGGATTATAAGTGTGAGTCATTGGCACCTTGCTCTTTCAATTCTTGTCAGCTTTTCTCTCTTTTATCTCAGACCCCATGTAAGTATTGTATCCTGAAATTTTCAGATGAAATATTTGTACTCAGAAAAACCTCTCTGACCTTATATTTTACATTCTCAAAACTTTTAATTCCTATTAATCCATAACAAGTTTCAGTTCTCCATTTGGGCCTTTGTTCTTTGATAATACATTCTGTTAGGAATGTATTATTCTTGCTACACCATGTCTGTCAGTTCCCAGAAGAGGCTCTGAACCATCCCATAGATATTGAAGGAAAGGAGAAAATTTCAGGGCAGTAGTGATTCTTTTATTTTTCTACATCCATAATTATATTTTGTAATATTTTCCTACTTATAATTTCAACTTTTAAATACTTTCCAGTTTGCATTTCTTTGATGATTTGTAAGTGATTGTGAAAGTGCAATCTTATTATTATTTTTCTGCTTTTAAGTCAGCTTTATAACATAGTTATTGTTCTCCTGTGATTGGAAATTTAATTGTGTATTTTAATTAATTCCAGGTCATCACAATGTCAGCTTCATCTTAGACAGTGATTATGGAAGGTGGGTTATTCTGTAAATAATGATTATCATAATGGATTCAACTCGGCAAATAAAATTAAATATAAATATTTGCTTTGCACTCTAAATGCAGATTACAGAATCAATCACTTTCTTTCTACACATTAACATTTAAAGAATCCATAACTCCCTTTCATTTTTAATTTGTACCTTCTATAGGATTTTTAGTTGTTGTGAATCAAGCAGTTACTAAAATAACAAAAATATTGAACTGTGATGAAAACTATTTGATATGGTATCATTCTTCTAACTGGATGATTTTAATAACCATATTCTATTTGAATTAATGCCAAACTAAAACCTCATGATTAATATTACAAGCTAGAGGTTTTCATTTAAGATATCCTATTAAGTGACATATAATCCACCCCAATCTTACCTATTGGCAAAATAAGAGCAAAGGAAGATAATTTGCCCAAGCAAATCCAGACGGTAGAAGCAGATTCTAGCTGTTTGTGAGTCCATGTAGTCTAACTTCAGGATCTGAACATTTCATTTCTTCCATTTCTCTGACATGGGTGATAGAAGGTTTCAGCCACCAGAACTAGAAATCATCTCTGGTTTCACATTCTGGTGCAATAGTATTTACGATGTGTGTGGGCATTGTCTGACTATCATAGTAATGGAGGAAGTTAAGGGCTTTAGTGGGCAGGACCTAGATGTGACAAACCTAAGTGCACTGCTCATCCCAAATCTCAGAGTGTCTTTTATTGAGAAAATGAGCCAATTGACAGGCAGCCACGTAAATTACTATTGGATGCTGGTAATTAAATAAATAAATAAATAAATAAATAGGATTCTGTTTAGCATCTAATTTTAATATAATTGTAGTATGTCAGTTGTTGGTTAGGTCCATTGATTTACTTTCTGTCTCTCAGAAGAGACTGAATGATTATGAACTCGGAAAGAATGTCTAATGTCCAAAGTAATATGTGTTTACAGAGTGTAAGAGATGGTCAGATTTACATAAAACTGTAATTCCACATGGATTAAAATTTACCATCATCTTTAGTAGATTATCAAGTTCTAGACAGAAGGAAGAATTTTATAACAAAGGGATACCTGAGATGGATACTTTACTACAGACTGAATAATTGTATAATTTGGGAGCAAATCAGAGTGATAGATATGTAAGTAGCTATGATACAACTTTGTGACTGATACACTGCAAATGAGTTAAAGCCCCGTGATATAACAGCTAGTGTCTTCAAAACCAGAACTTCTTATAAACAAGTTGTTAAATCTGGTAAATAGAACTTTACCAAAAAGACTAACTCGTTTGTGAAAAGCAAATGTTCTTGAGTTTTACGTGATTACTATAACTGTAGATCTTTTATGTTCTCAATCCCATTCTTCCTAAGGTGAAAAATGAATTCTTAAGTTTCAAATCTATGAAAGTTTTAATTGCTAAATCCATTATATGTCTCCCTGAGAAATAATTATCCCCAAAATAGATGATTTGAGTGATCAAGACTGAATATGATTGCTAAGAGAACATAAATCAGTCCAGTCAGTGCATTAAAAGCTCGGAAAATTTCCATTTATAACTATCAGCAAATTCAAATTTCTATAACCAGGAATACTACATTAAATTGTTCATTCCATGATCTCGATTTATATCTTATTTTCTTTTTCAAAGAAATACATGGCCAATTGAGGAAATTATGTTTCTATATAAAATATTCTTGGGAATTTAGGATAACTATTTAAATGACATTTGCTACATAAAAGTCTGGTTTTAAGATTCCATGTCATTCAAAAACTATTAAATCATTTTTAAATTATAAATGAACATTTTACAATTTTAGGTACATTCCTGAATGTCATATGAAGTAATTAAAGACCACTGTGGCCAGAATCTGTAGCTCTTTAATAGCCAGCCTTCTTTCCACTATTTCCCCAAGTTCAAATGACAGCTGTTCCTAACTGATAAGGCTCAGATGGGGCTGTCTTAATTGAGAAATGCCTAGTCATTATCAATAAATTAGTGAAAATCACCCTAGTGTCATCCCAAATAAATTACATTCAAATTTTATTTCAGAAGGCAATTTTCTCACTAACTAAAGTAGCAGAGGATCTGTTGAGACACAGTATTATTGGTGCTGGCATTATTTCAGATCTTTGGGGATCACCTAAAAGGCTTATAACAAAAATATACAATCTAATACTAACTTCTTCAATAACTAATTTAGCCAAAATATGTCCCAAGACTCCTTAGTATTGCAAATGTGCATTGTAATGCATGAGCTAGCGTCATAGGAGAGTTCATTGTTAGTCCCAAACCCAAGGCTATGGTATCCTTTTTGATTCTACTTTTGTGTCTTAAAATCTATATTTGAATTCCTCAATTTTTCTGTGAGTTTCATTGAGGTAGTTAGAGAAACATTTTTGAATTTTGAGGCTATTTCCCCTACCTAGCCTCCTAGATTATAGAAGTATGCATATAAAATATGCACCACTAATGTATTAAGGCCAATTTAGGCTTGTTGGACTGGATATTAGTTTTCTCTCACTCACTGGCACTATTACAGAAATTGGTGGTTACTACACATATTGGGACTTTGGATTTTTATTCTGTTTCTGCCATGTACTGGTTTTGTAATCTTGAATAAATTGTGAATATTTTGATGTGATAAAAATGTGATGTGGTAGGGCTGGGAGTTTGGCCTAGTGGTAGAGTGCTTGCCTAGCATGCACGAAGACCTGGGTTTGATTCCTCTGTACCACATACATAGAAAAAAGCCAGAAGTGGTGCTGAGGCTCAAGTGGTAGGGCTCTAGCCTTGAGAAAGTCCAAGGACAGTGCTCAGGTCCTGAGCTCAAGCCCAGGACTGGCAAAAAAAAAAAATGTGACGTGGTAAAAGTCATATGGCATGGTAAATTGAGAGCTCTTAGGTGGTTCCTCCTAGATCACGGAGTAAGGTTCTAACAGAGACAATGAAATTGTCAGCAAGATAAACTCATGTATATGAAGCTAGATTTCCTGTCCTGTTTTTGTTTTTGTTTTATTTTGCCAGTCTTGAGGCTGAACTCAGGGCCTGGATGCTGTCCCTCAGCTTCTTTCACTCAAGGTTAGTACTCTATCACTTGAGTCACAGCACACTTCTGGCTTCTTCAGTGCAGTTTATTGCAGACAAAAGTCTCACTGAGTTTTCTGCCTGGGCTGGCATTGAATTGTAATCCTAAGCCATTGGCACCTGGCATGATATGATGTTTATCATTCCCAAAATTACTAAAATAAAGGTTTTTCTTTTTTTAAAAAAGTTCTTTTTGATATGCTATGGGGACTTGAATTGAGGACTTCATGCTGTAAAGATCATATTTTAAAGAAGGAAAATTTACCTTTTTTTTAAACAGAAGTTTCCCACAGAAAATGACATATTTTGTTTCATCCATCAATAAAATTTCCATGTTTCAAACATATGCAGGTATGTGACATTTCTCTCATAGCATTGTATGTACATATATGTCATCAAATGAAAGACAATAGTGATAGTAAAATATACTATATTGTTTTATATACTGCTAGAAAAGGATAAATGTCTATAAGGAAGACTCTAATTGGATGTCTGAATTGAGCTAAGATACCCAGCCCTTGCATTTGCGTAGGGGGTTGGGGGGGGGTCATGGGGTGTGAACTCAGCCTGGGCGCAGTCCCTGAGCTCTTCAATTGAAGGGTACAGCCCCACCCCTGGGCCTGGACATTGTACATGAGCTCTTCACCTTAAGGCTACTGTCCTGCCCTTGAGCCAAGTCCTACTTCCCATTTTCTAGAGGTTAATTGGAGATAAGAGTCTCAGGTCCTTTTGTGCAGGGCTGGCTTTAAACCTTGATCAGATCTCAGCCTCCAGAGTAGCAAGGATTACAGGCATGAGCCACCGCTCCTGGCTCAGCCTTGCATTTTAATTTTTTAAAGATTTATTGAAAAACCAATTCATCACCTAAACAGTGATAACTTGGATACTTGCATGTCTTCATTTTAGTTGTTGGTGGAAGAAGAAATAAAAAAAAAATTCCCATCAATTTAATTCAGAAGCCAGTATCTTTGTGCTATGAGTGGTCCAGAGGAATACTCAAATGGTTTTTAATTTAATTCAAATTTAATTATTCTAAAGAGGTCTCAGGTTGAAATACACCAAGGAGAATGTCTGAATCAAAACTCCTTTCTGGAACTTGCCCCAGAACTGGATTGATGGAGACAAACAGATTTCAGGAATGCCCAAGTGGAAAAAAAAATTGTCTTGGAAGCAATCGCATGTGAAAAATCTTGACTTTTCCTGGCAATTTATTTTATGAAAATGCATCTGTAGTATTATTATATAACTTTCTTAGAATTAAAAAAAGTGTAAGAATCTGCCATGGACTGGACTAATTTACTGATATACTTAAACCTTTCTGTTTAAAGTCACACACAGTTCACTATAGTTAATGATGTTTGCTATCTGAGGAAATACAAATATGAAATGACAGTTCATAAATAAATTCTTCAAGAGAATTCTGATTTAGATTGGTATCTTTAACATCATATTTATCATTCTCTCCCCGCCTCCAGAAATCACTTCCATTTCACCCTCCAAAGGTAGCACTCAAGGTGGCACTATACTGACTATAAGTGGACAGTTCTTTGATGAGACGGATCTGCCAGTGAAAGTACTAGTTGGAGGTATATTTTATGATTTCTAAAGTCATATTTTGTAACAACAAATCCTTTCTCTTCTTCAATAATTTGTACGAAGAACAATAGTCTTCATTATTATTTTCTTCAATCACAAACTAGTTATTTGCCAGGGAATTGGGTTCTGGGACTCCCCAGTCTTCCCACTGCAATTTTCTAGAGAAGACAACTTCTTGAAGCCTCATGTGATAGAGACCGGAGCTCTAAAGTTGACACCAAAAGGCATCGTGAAGTGGAACTGTGACTGCCATCCATAGATTCCCCACTGCAATGAAAGATGCACCTACTCTCTGTATAATGAGCTCTTACAAGTCCTTCTTGAAGGAATGAGAAAATTTAGACAGCATTTTCAGATATCCCCCTCATATTATGTATTAATAGTTACTGATGACATTGGCCTTGGAAACAGCATTAATTAATGTGTTATTTGTTTATAAATGTATCTAGGTAGGGTTTGGTTCATTACTTTTATGTGTCTGGTATCAATGTATGCACATAGGTAGATCGTGAGACATGTAACAGTAAGGTTTCCCACTGAGAGAGAATAAGGATGATTGCCTACTCTACTGAGCACATATGCCTTCAGCTGCAGCCTGTTGTTCAGCTACTTTCTGCTCTCCAAAGAACATGCTCCTGAGCCTCTTCAGTATTATTTCAGATGAGAATAAAAATGGACATAAAGCAACCTTATCTAACATGGATATAGTATCATATCCTTTTAGTTTTCTCTGAATACTTGCATAAATATTAAAACTGGCTCATCATATTTTAAACATGAAATAGTATTATGATTATTAGATTTTATGCTTTAAGTATGAAAACAGAGATCCAAAGTGCTGTTAACTTGTACAATAGATTTGTGATCAAATCTTATGCCTGAATTGCTTATGATGTAGTTGATATGCTGTGAGGATGACAATTTTCTATCATATTTCATTGTTGAGAAGATGATAGTTTTCTCTCATGCTTCAATTTTTTTTTTTTGCCAGCCCTGGGCTTGAGCTCAGGGCCTGAGCACTGTCCTTGGACTTTCTCAAGGCTAGAACTCTACCACTTGAGCCTCAACACCACTTCTGGCTTTTTTTTTCTATGTATGTGGTACCAAGGAATTGAACCCGGGTCTTCATGCATGCTAGGCAAGCACTCTACCATTAGGCCAAACTCCCGGCCCCTCAGTTTTTTTTTAAATGTGGCCACTAGATTGGAGGCTAGAAATCCTTCATACCATCTTTGAAAATGATAATCTGTTAATCCGTTTCCTTTGTTCCTGATAAAATGATCTGTTGGTTTAATATACTCTCCTAGTTTTTCTGGTTCCATTTTCTTGCATCCACAGAATGAAGGAGTGATAGGTAGTATCAAAGGTAAAACATGAAAGGTCACCAAATATGAATTGGCAATGAGATCTGCCCCCAGTTCTCTTGTCCTTAGTTTTTGTGGATGATGAATGCTCAACACTGACCTTACATTTGCACGAAGAACACATGAGGGTCTCAGACATAGACACTTCCATCAGTGCTTTAGAACCTTGTAGTCTAGAATTCAGTCTACTTGTGAAAATACCACTTCAACATTATCATCCCATTTGCTTTCATTTGAAAAACGGGTTAATGAACCATTGCTCACCTACCTTTAAAACCTGTGAACACCGTGAGTGTTCATTATACTTCTCTGAGGGGAAAGAAAATATAAAGAATATCAAGCTTCACCTTAGGCCCACAAGTGACATGTTTTACAATGAAATGCTTTCATCATTTTTCTATATATTTTTTTCAGAAACTGAAATCTCCTTTCTCATATATGTTACATTTTGCCAGGGTATAATTTTCCTTAATGGCAATATAACCATTAATGAATAAATAGTCTATTTATTCATTGGTAAGATAAAGTCTCACTATACGGCCCCAGCTAATGTTGAACTTGCCTAGAACACAGACTGCTCAGAAAAAATTTAGTCCTCCGGTCTCTGGGAACCAAGTGGTAAGATGATAGACTTTGGCTATTACAGCCAGCTTGAATGATAAATTTCCAGGGAATATATGAATATATCTATCTATCTATCTATATATATATAATGAAAAACCTTGACTTTGACACTTTATTCAATTTTGTTTTAATTAGAAAAATATTTCAAGGAAGACTACTGTACTTTGCATTCTGAAATTTTATTTTAATAGCTTTTCATTTTGACCTGTGCAGGTCAGGCCTGTGATATTCTCAATATTACAGAAAATAGAATATATTGCAAGACACCTCCCCAACCTGTAATTCTCAAAACTCTTTATCCAGGTAAGTTACCATAAGAGGTCATGGATGAAATATAGATGAGATATATTTTTTGAAAAAGTTGTATGGGCATGTATCACTTGTCATAAATATTAAGTATTTTAGAATTTTTATTGAGAATAATAATTTCCCATTTTTTCATCTATTTATTGTAGATTTAAAATACTCCATCTAAGTGACGTCAGTGGAGATAAACACAGCCTAAGTTCTTTTGACCCCCTTCTTACAATAACAAGTCTCTGTTGGTATTCTATAATATGCCTTTAATGCAAATTAAGTTACAACTACTAAATCTTGGCACATTTTACACAGAATTTTCTTTTTGTGGTATTGGGGATTAAACTCAGAGACATCTGCAGGATGGAATATGAAGATCTGTCCTGTTCCCTTAATCTCCATAGAAAATATGTCCTAGATCCATTTGTTTCTCTTAAATCATGTCTTTGTTGTCTCATTGTCTTCTCCCTGGGAACACTGGTCTATGAATTGGATATCCTGTGTCTAGGTAACTATTTTACTAATCCTATCATCAGTAAAATAATAAAATTTAAAATACAGCTTTTTTGTACTGGGAATTGAAATATTTGCAGATGCTATGGTACTTGAGCCATACTTCCAGTCCTTTTCTTTATCAGTTATTTTTGAGACAGGGCTCCACTTTATTCAGCCTGGCCTTTTAATTTTCTTATTTGTGCTTCTATATGCTACCAAGGACAGCATGAATATACCCAACCATTATGCTGGCACACATTACCATGCCCAACTACTAAGATGGAATCATAAAGTTTTATGCCCAAACTTGTCTTAAATGAGCTATAATCACCCATCTCTGCCTCCTAAATAGCTATAACTACATGGCTGTAAAATTCTCATCTTTAGTAAAAAAATTTTTGGTCAATTGTGTGGCTTGAACTCAGGACCTAAACACTGTCCCTGAGCCTCTTTGCGTTCAAGGATAGTGCTCTACCATTTGAGCCACAGCACCACTTCTGGTTTTTGAGTAGTTCATTGAAGATTTCATGGAGACTCTTTTTGCCCAGACTGGCTTCCAACTGCCATCCTCAGATCTCAGCCTCCTGAGTAGCTAGGATTATAGGCGTGAGCCACCAGTGCCAGGCTTCTTCCAAAAGTTTTTTAAATGCTTTTTTTTTTACCGTTGGGAAAAAATACAAATGGAGAGGTCAAATCCTTTCTTGTTTAGAATGAAAACAGATGAAGGATATATGACTCAAAATTCTTTCCAGACTTTTCCCTTGTAGCCCAGTGAACTTGCAAGTAGGTGGCCTTCATACGCACACTAATTCCTTTGAAAAGTTGTACATGTGTTTGAGCAGGATATGGATCTCATATCCTATGCACATAATGAAACCTGTTTATAATTAGCGATACAATAAAACTGTTCACACATCTCTTAAAGTTCCTGGTTTTAAGTATTAGAAACAAGTTGCCATTAAAAATCATTTTCATGTTTAAAATAGATGACGTTAAAGAAAGGTACATTTATGGGTGGCTACTACTGCTTTCAAATGTTGACTTGGTCAAACCAATTTGTCTTTTATCCAACCAAATTTGGCTGAAGAGCAACAGCTATGATTTTCCAGACCCAAACAAGTATGAGTCGCTGAAGGAGGGTTTAATGGCTCTTACATTTTAAAAACAACAGAAAAGGAGTGGACAGTTAATTCTGAACAGGAAACAGTTAATACTAGAGTT
Source organism: Megascapheus bottae (assembly GCF_031878675.1). Lineage (NCBI taxonomy): Eukaryota > Metazoa > Chordata > Mammalia > Rodentia > Geomyidae > Megascapheus > Megascapheus bottae. Next base: position 46,489,170 of record NC_143517.1, read on the forward strand.
TATACTGGCAAGTCAAGCATCATTTTATTGAGAGTGCTTTCTCTCTTATTTCATCCCAGGAGGAGGTGGAATCTTAGCACTGGAGTGATATTTGAGAACAAAAAACTAAAATTGAAATTTAAAAAATGGAGAGAAAACACTGAGAGAAACCTTAAAGTCAGCAATGTTTGTTCTTTGATTAATAGCACTGTAAAGCCATCAAGTGAATAATTTTTGTAAGCGTAAACCATTAAGACAAAAAGCTTATAGTAAAATAAAATGTTGAAGATTTGACTTAGCTAGATAAAACAAAATCAGTCCTGTCATAGGTAACAGATAATTTGTAGTTATTTACCTAAAATATAAATTATACTATGTTCAATATATATACTATATATGTATATATGCTAAATGTACAATATATATACATATACAGTATACATACATATAAATACATCTATAGTATACACAGGTATATAGTATAGATGTATAACATATGTAGCACATGTTCTACATATATGGTATACTTAATCCACATAGAAACCATGCAAATGGCACTATTACCTCATTCAATGCATGTAAAATTGAGGCTCTGAGAAATAAAGTAAGAATAAATACATTGTAGATGGCCCTAATTGCCTTATGCTCTCTAGGAATTGGTACATTTAGAAGTATATGTAATCAAAGCCAAGCCACAGAAATGGAGGGAGGGTAAGCAACGCAGTTATGGTATTCAATATGCAAAACATGAACCATGTAACTTGTGGGTATGGATAGGAAAGGGATAATGGGGGAAAGTAAAAGAAGGCGTGATGTTGACAGGAAAAACATTTACTCATAGCCTGTCTTTTTGATAACAGCTTTGTACAGCTCCTTAAAAATGTAATTGTTTTTATTAATACATGTGTTCTAAAAACATGCATTGATACAGAACCCCTATAGCTGTCATCAAATAGAAGCTATTGAGATATTGGATCATGATTCTAATGGATGGCTTCCTTTATTTTATTCAGGTGGAAGAGGCCTAAAACTTGAAGTATGGAATAACAGCCAGCCAGTGCATCTTGAAGAAATACTTGAATATAATGAAGACACTTTGGGGTACATGGGTGCCACTTGGGTCGACTCAGCATCCTACATTTGGCCTCTGGAGCAAGACACATTTGCTGCACGTTTCAGTGGGTTCTTGGTGGTTCCAGAGTCTGATGTTTATAGATTCTACATCAAAGGTGATGACCGTTATGCTATTTATTTCAGCCAGACTGGACTTCCAGAAGATAAGGTAGGAAAGCCAAAGAGCACTATTAGATACTATAAAAGAAGTATGGTGATATTTATATCTATCTAACTTATTATAAATCAAAATTGGGGAATATATGAATTTAGGAGAAGAAATTTCATGTGATTGGATTCTTTGCTATCTTAACAAATATTAAATGACCAAGAAGGTTATTGTAGAAAATCCCTACACTAAAAGAAAATTATTTCCATGATCTAAATTTTCTCTGCCAAGGGAAAATCACACATCTTTATTTGAAAATTGGGTTCTTTATTTCAAAAATTGAAGTTTTATTTTTTATGAAAGAATTGTAATCATAACAGCAAATTTGGAAAAGAATGATGTATTTCACTCATGTATTTACTCAGGATATGAATGTCTGTCTTTTCCTTTTAATCTCTAAGTTTATTTTTTGTCATTAATTTCATACATCAAAATTCACACTCATCTTTTGTCATATATTAGTGTCAAATATGAAGTATGAATAGAATTTTAAATTAATACTGTACTACTACATATAATTTCTAAGCTTAACTATTTTCCTACTGACGTTTTCACTTCAACTTTTTTTTGCCAGTCTTGGGGCTTGAACTCAGGGCCTGAACCCTGTCCTTTGGCTTTCTCAAGGCTAGAGCTCTGCCACTTGAGCCACAGCACCACTTCCGGCCTTTTTTGTGTATGTGGTACTTAGGAATAGAACTGGGTCTTTGTGCATGCTAGGCAAGCACTCTACCACTAGGCCAAACTCCTGACCTTGGCTTCAATTTTTTTTATGACCATAAATAGTAGTATATCGGACATCTGTGCCTGTTACTTTTATAAGTGTGTGTGTGTGTGTGTGTGTGTGTGTGTGTGTGTGTGTGTGTATGTGTGTGATTTCCTTAGGGCTGTTTCAGAAACATGAAGCTATAGATCAACTACAAGCTATCATATTTTTATACCTCAATTTACATAGCAAGATTGCTAAACTGGTTGCAGATTTAAATTGCTATGTCTAATTTGAGGAATTCTGTTTAGTCATAGCTTGTCAGCTTACTTACTCTACAGATTCCTAGTGGGAAAGTCCATAGTCAACCACTCTATTAGGTTAAACTACTTAGCTATCTTTAGCATCTCTCAGAGCTAAATCTAATGACTTAATTTACATCCTATCTCTAAAAGTTCTCTGTTGAGCAAAAGAAATGTTTTTTCAGTATGCATCTTTCTATTTTCCACTAGAGTTTTAATGCAGGAAATATGATGATTTACCTAGTGCATTTTGTAGTGGAGATGGTGGTCACAAAGGGTGAAAAGAATGAAGACTACTTGATCACTTAAAAAATTCCATGTTACCATAGATAACAGACTTTAGAAGAAATACATGAAGGATTGTCATCATTTTGCTCATAAAAGTCCTAAGAATGACAGTAATGGTAAATGATAATTAAATGTTGAAACGATTTACTTCAAAATTATCTTTCTGTCTTTCTGGGAAAGATACGGATTGCCTATCATTCTGCCAATTCCAACAGTTATTTTTCAAGTCCATCCCAAAAATCGGATGATATTCATCTTCATAAAGGAAAAGAGTAAGTATTTTTTTGTCTTTAATTCACTGAATGATACCTTTAAAATATAAGCTTGCATTTTTAACTGTTATTAGAGATTAGGATATTTTATTGGCTCTATTTATCAGTTGACTCTAATAATTGTGTTAATACGATTCTCTGTTTTCAAGAATACTGACATTCAACTAATTAGGAAAATCTGAAATTGAGTTGCACAAATTATAATTGCATGACTACAATTCTGATTCTCATTCTCTCTATACTTCTCAATCAATACTTTATTAATTTCTCTGTATCATCTGATGAGTTTCTGTAAAACCACATGGGTTGGGTCCACTATCAATTTGTGTTTATTTTTTTTCATTTTTTATTGTGATTAATAGAAGGGTTACATTATATTCACCAGATTATCAATTTGTATTTATTATACTGATTTATTCTTAGCATTGGAAATTTAATGCAAGTTATATGAAAATATCATTCAAGAATCCCATCATTCAGTCTGATCCAGAGACTATATGAATATCAGATAATACAACTTGAAAGCTTTGTAGGACTCCTAGAAAAATGAAAAAATAATCTGTTCAAAATGGCTAAGTTATAGGGAGAACATCAAAAGATGTGGAGATCGTCTTCTGACAGCTGATTCCAGACATTTGTAGCTTTAAACAACAAATATCCATTATTTTATCCAATTTTCTGTTTGGCAGGGCAGTGTATCCTGGACAGATTAATTGGGGTTGATCATTTAGGATGACCTCATTTGTATATCTAAGGGAATCAACTGTCATAGTTAGAATTTAGCTATGCTTTCTTATCTTCCAGGAACTAGACTTAGCTGTTCATGTTAATGGATGTGTTTCAGCAGTAAAGATATCAAATTGTAATGCTAGCACTTTTTGGTACTCTCTTCCTGTGACACTTACTAACATCCCATTGGTCAAAGCAAATGGCCAAACCTAGATTCAGGGATAGAGATAAATGTCACATTTTAAGGAAGATAATAATGTGGTTTTGGACTCAGGGCCTTGTGATCACTTGGCAGGAACTCATCACTTGAGCCATATCCCCTGGCTCTTTTTAGGCTTTGTTATTTTTTTTTCTTTTCATATATTTTTATTGTAATTAATAGAAGGGTTACATTATATTTGCCAGATAGAAGGTGCATTAATTCACATACATTGATACCCTTTCTCATGTCTTGGTCCCATTTCCCTCCCCCCCACCCCCACCCCTCATCTTGTTTTCCCCCTTCCCTATCCAATTTCAAATAACCAAATACAAATATATCCAATATATCAGATAACAAAGTGAGATACTGTAAGAATATGAGATAACCAAGGGACAGGAAAAGAGATGAGAGATAACATAGTATATTAAGGACAACAGTCACTCATTCTGTTGCTTTTGTTTCTATATCCTAAAGGTCCTTTCATTTAGCGTTATACTATATGGCCTTATGAATCAAGGTTTTGCTCTACTGAAAGTCTCTGCTAGAAGAGCCCAAGGTTTCTACTGATTATGACAAATGAGGGAAACCATTGAGCCTAAGTTCCTTTGAATCTGACTTACTTCTCTTAATATGATTTTTTTCTAAGTCTTTCCATTTTCTAACAAATGGGGCGATGTCATTCTTTCTGACAGCAGCATAGAATTCCATTGTGTACAAATACCACATCTTGTTGATCCACTCAAAAACTGAGGGACATCTGGGTTGGTTCCATATCTTTGCTATGGAAATAGTGCTGCAATGAACATTGTTGTGCTAGTGGATTTAGTCTGTCCTTGTTTCTGGACAATTGGGTAAATGCCTAGTAGTGGAATTTCTGGGTCATAGGGGAGCTCTATGTTTAGTCTTTTGAGGAACTGCCATACTGTTTTCCATAGTGGTTGAATGAGTTTGCACTCCCACCAACTATGTAGTAGTGATCCCTCCTGGCCACATCCATTCAAACATCTGTTGTTATTAGTTTTCTTGATCCTGGCCATTCTAACTGGAGTGAGGTGGAATATTAGAGTTGTTTTGATTTGCATTTCTTTTATTACCAGAGATGTTGAGCATTTCTTCATGTGTCTATAGGCCATTTTTGTTTCTTCAGAGAAGACTCTTTAATTCTTTGGCCCATCTTTTACTGGGATGGTTGTTTCTTTGGAGATTAGTTTTGGATTGATTCAATTTTTTGGGCTGTTGATATATTTTAGATATGAGGCCTTTGTCCGTTGTATGGTTGGTGAAGATCTTCTTCCACTCTGTAGGCTTCCTAATTAATTTATTAGCTATGTCCTTTGCCATACAAAAGCTCTGCAGTTTAATGCAGTCCCACTTATCCAGTCTTTCTCTGATTTGTTGTGATTCTTGGTCCTTATTAAGAAAGTCTTTTAGGCTTTGTTATTTTTCTAATAGAATATCATGTTTATTTCCTGGCTGGCTTCGACTTCAGTCTTCCTAAAAACAAATTCTACATAGGGATGATAGGAATATCACCATTTTCAGTGTTTTTTGAAAGGTATGATCTCACAATATTTTTGGGTGGGGAAGTGTGACTGAGATTACCTTGAATTTCAATTCTCTCAAACTTTTTGACTGGTAGCCTTGAACTTTGATCCTTGCAATCTCTGCCTCACAAGTTCCTAGGATTATAGATACGAGACTTCATTTTTTGACAGGAGAAATATCTTTTATTCAGTTTACCATATCACCCACCAAGATATGGTCAAGATTATGTTCAGGGTTAGCACAGTAAATGTCTAAGAGAGTTGGAAAGTGATTTTCAATCAGTGAACCTGGGAACAATCATACTTAATGCTTTTATTGATATTTTAGTGACATGGCAAAGAATATTGGCCACCACTTTTTCTTAGATCAATTAAGTGTCTGATTAATCTCTACTGAAAATAAGTGTCCATACATCTTCCGATATTGACTAGGTCTTAGAGAATGAATTCAGATCATTTGCTAGACCTAGGTGCACAGAACTTGTATCAAGACCATTTCCAATATATTTGTTGTCTTGTATCTGTGCTTGTGTAAAACAACCTTTTAATTTACACATTGCAATTGTCAATGAATTTTGGCTTGCTCTACTTTGAATTCTACCTCAGTTTCTAAGTTTAAAAAAAGTCTCTCAAATATAGCTAGATACTGATGGCTCACACCTGTAATCCTAGGTACTCAGGAGGTTGAGATCTGAGGATCATGGTTCAAATCCAGCCCAGGTAACAAAGTCCCTGAGGCTCTTATCTTCAATTAACCTCCAGATATCCAAAGTGGTGCTGTTGCTCAAAGTGACAGAGCATTAGCCATTAGTAAAAGAGCTCAGAGACAGCGCCTAGATCCTGCTGAAAAAAATCTTTAAATTAAAAAACTTCCATTGGTCTCTGTTATTCTTTCAAAGAAAGGGATAGTACTTAACTAATATTTTAAGCTGCAAATAAGGAAGCAGAATCTCATATTCTTTTTCTTTGCTTCCTTCTTATTTTCCCTTGGCTACCTCGATTCAAGATAAGTAACCAGCAGGTTATTATGGCAGCTGAGGTAACCTCCAAGTTCACTTTTACCAGGGACACTATCCAAGGTCTCCTTATCTGCACAGAAAATAAACGTTGCTCATTCAGATCACTCTCTGAATTTATTCTTGTGTATCTGACAATTCGGATGAATTTTTATGTGGACTTCACTAAAGACGGGAGCAATGATAACACTACTAGAGTTTAGATGGGGAAGAAGTAATTTTTCACTCAACTGTTAATTGGACATAAGAGTCTCACCATCTTTTCTTCCTGGGCAGGTTTGAGCCAGGATCCTCACATCTTGACCTCCTTAGTATTTAAGATTACAGGATTTTTCTTAACATATACAACCGTTCACTCACAAAAACAATACATGACATATGTAAACTTATCTGTCAGTTTTTGAACATATTAAAGCATTGAATGTCTATTTCCTCAGTGTTATATATCTTAGGGAGTTACAATGACATTTTGATTAACTTTCTTGAAGATAAGGAATAGTATCTTCTTCAACTAGTGACTAAGCTAATTGAATTGGTCATAAATGGGAACAATTCTATATTGATGTAGATATCTTATGTAATTCATTGTAAGTTAGCAAACTACTATGAACTTTTAATATTAAGTAATGTATATGTTGTACAAATTTCACATGTATATAGTATAAATCATTTAATAGATTTTGTAGATAATGTCAATATTTTATTCAAGTTTTAATATTACTTAAGTATTTAATGGTAAGGGTTCTGGGGGAAATGTTATATTAATTATGTAATTAATTATATACTATAATTATATAGTAATTATAAATAATTATGTAAATTCTTCATATAAATTCTTAAATGATTATAAATGTAAAATGGATAATTATTAATTATATGATCTTATATAATATATAAGTATATAATATTATTATGAAATTATATGATTAGAATAACATGAATGACTATTTTGCAGGTATTACATTGAAATCTTGCTCCAGGAATATAGATTGAGTGCTTTTGTTGATGTTGGACTGTACCAATATAAAACTGTCTATTCTGAACAGCAAACAGGAGATGCAGTAAATGAAGAACAAGTTATCAAATCCCATTCAACAGTTATCCAGGAAGTACAGGTATGCTGTGCTGATAGATCCACTCTGTTGAAAGTAATGTCCAGTGTTGAACGTTCAAGCAGAGGTAGAATGCATGCTGAGGACCCTAGTTTTATCCCTAGCACTGAAATATTTTTTGAATGCAGTATTCTATGATACAGATTTCTTGGAATACTAGTTTCAACAGGCAAGAATGTTTAGAGGTATAATCATGGACATTATTAAGTTATAGCTTGGCACATCAGTATTAAGTAAGCAGGTTTCGTTAAGTATTAAGTAAAAAGATTGTTCCTTAAGAAGACACATGTTAAAGTTTAGAATAAATCTTTTTTTTGTAGTAAAGCATAGCAAAAATAAAGAGGCGCGGGGCCAGGATTTTGGCCTAGTGGTAGAGTGTTGCTTAGCACAAAGACCCGGGTTCGATTCCCCAGTACCACATACATAGAAAAAAAGCCAGAAGTGGTGCTGAGGCTCAAGTGGTAGAGCGCTAGCCTTGAGAAAGTCCAAGGACAGGACTCAGGATCTGAGCTCAATCCCAGGACTGGCAAAAGCAAAAAAAAAAAAAAATTAAAAAATAAAGAGGTGCTGTATAGCTGAATGATGAAGTTTCAAAAATGTGTTCTGTATTCCTTTTTTCTTAAATTGGAAATAGGTTATAACATTGGAAAACTGGGAAACAACTAATGCCACTCATGAAGTTCAGAAGATCACAGTAACAAGCCCTTGTGTGGAAGCTAACTCATGTTCACTTTACCAGTACAAACTCATCTACGACAGGGAAAAAACTGGTAAGTTAGAAATAATGAGAGAGATGGTATTTCTATTTATATCTATGTATTGTCATAAAATGTTTGCTCCAGTCCAGTGTCACTGATTGGAATAATTTTAACATTTTGTTACACAAAGGAGGAAAACTATTAAACAAAGAGAAGTTCAGACTGGGATTAAAATATTATATTATTACATGCAATTTTTTGACATGTGCCATAATTTTCTTTTATAAGAACAGGATAAATGTATACCTGAAAGTACATGAAAATTTATTATATCTGTAACCCATAAATACTAAATTCAGAAAATGGAAATCAGATTCATCATTGAAGAAAAGTAAACATCCCTTTTAGTTTCTCAAACTAAATGATAGACATGAAATACTGGTTTGTCAGCTAATAATAGCATATTTCTGCACTTGATAATAAATCATAAAAAATGGATTTATGCAAAAATCAATCAAGTTGTAAATATTGATAAGTGCTTATTGTTTGCAAAATAAAATGCTTGCAACTGTGAGAATACTTAAATAATAAAATATAGTCTCTATCACTCAATATCAAGAACTGCTGGGCATCTGTGTCTCACATCTGTAATTCTTGCTCAGATCTGAAGATCATGGTTTGAAGCTAGCCAGGGCAACAAAGTCAGTGAGAGTCTCATTTCCAATTAATCATTAGAAAATTGCAAGTGGCCCTGTGTCTTAAAGTAGTACACTGAGCAAGAAAACAGAAATAGTTTCTAGGCCCTGACTACAAGCCCTATGACCATCACCACCACTAACAAAAAAAATCACAAACCAGTTAGTCAACCAAACTTGAATTGATTTCACAACATAATTTTTCTACATGGTAACTTAACTGATATTGAAAATGTATGCTTTATAAAAATTACATATAAGACATTATCTTTGATTACAGTGATCTGGAATGGTTTTTTTCATATATTTTTATTGTAATTAATAGAAGGGTTACATTATATTTGCCAGATAGAAGGTACATTAATTTACGTACATTGATACCCTTTCTCATGTCTTGGTCCCCATTTCCCTCCCCCCACCCCCACCCCTCATCTTGTTTTCCCCCTTCCCTATCCAATTTCAAATAACCAAATACAAATATATCCAATATATCAGATAACAAAGTAAGATACTGTAACAATATGAGATAACCAAGGGACAGCAAAAGAGATGAGAGATAACATAGTACATTAAGGACAACAATCGCTCATTATATGGCTTTTGTTTCTATATCCTAGAGTTAGTACTCTGCGTTGTGGAATGGTTTTTATTCCTTTTATTTTTTCAAGTCATACAGTTTGAATTCAGGGTCTGAGCATGTCCTTAGACTTTCTCAAGGCCAGAGCACTACCACTTGAGCCACAGAACCATGTACGGCTTTTTCTGTGTATGTGGTACTAAGAAATGGGGAACCCGGGTCTTCGTGCATGCTAGAAAAGCACTCTATCACTAGGCCAAACTCTTGATCTTTTTTTTTTTTTTTTTTTGGTTTGGTTGTGGGATTGAACTCAGGGCCTAGGATCTATCTGAGCTCTTCTTGTCAAGACTGATGCTTTATCACTTTGAGCCACTATATTACTTCTGATTTTTGAGTGGTTAATTGGAGATAAGAGACTCATGGAGACTTTTCTGCCCAGGGTAACTTCCAGACACTATCCTCAGATCTCAACCTCTTGAGTAGGTGGGATTACAGGCATTAGCCACCAACACCCAGCATTCTTATTTTATTTTTATTTTTTGAATAATTTTAACTCTTATATTTTTCTTTTTAAAATTTATTCAAAAGTTTTGCTACCTGCTGATGCTTCTGACTTCATATTGCAATCAGCTTTAAATGACCTTTGGTCTATAAAACCAGATACAGTCCAAGTAAGAAGAACACAGAATTTCCAGAGCTATATCTACACAATAACCTTCATATCAACTAGAGGTAAGCTCATCTTTCATCTTTTAACTTCAGTGCAAATCCACTTTTTAAAAAGTAAAAGTTCATAAAATTACTGAGAAAAAAAAATCAGATTCATGTCCTTGATCAGTGTCAGGAGAAACAGGAAATTGTGAAATATTTCCAATGGTAATTCAACTTTTAGATATATTTCTTTTTTTAATTGTATTTTATATTGGGTAATATATAGAGGGGTTACAATTACATTCATCAGGTAGTGGGTGTATTACTTCTTGAACATTGATACCCCTTCCCATGCTTTTCTCCCACTTTTCCTCCTCCTGCCCCCTCCCAATGGAAGTTATAATTACAATGCATTATGTGTACCACCTTCACCCAAATATAGTCTTAATTAAAAGAATATTTTATGAAGTCACAGTTTAATTCTAAAAGTAAAACTTTAATAAATCAGTGTTGTTAGAAAAATATGTCTGACCAAATTTTGCCAAAAGAGAGAATCCCATGGTTCATTTTACAAGGAAAACATTCCATATCATGGCTTCTTGAAAATTGACCAAAATCATGAGACTAGTAAAATCAGTAACAAATTCTTACAGGGAAAACAAAAAAAAAAACCCTGATCTGAGATTAATGAAGTTTATTTGATCTCTTTACCTTTAAAACATTTTAAATAATGTCATTTAAATTCAAATTATTGTTTGATGAGAAACATTTTTAGAAACATTAAGGTAGGTAAATATTAAGTCAAATTTAGCAATTTAGGTGTTTGATACAGTTAATACTATGAACCAGATCTCGTTACCTTTAAAACAACGTTTTAAATAATGTTATTTAAATTCAAATTATTATTTTATGAGAAACATTTTTAGAAACCTTAAGGTAGATAAATATTAAGTCAAATTTAGTGATCAATTTAGGTGTTTGATACAGTTAATACTATGAACCAGATTCCTAAACATATATATGTACATAAGTGTCTTTAAACAATTACTCTTCAAGCTGTGTAAGTATAATATTATTTTAATGTTTATGTCCTATTGTATGGAGTTGTTAACTTGATTGTTGTGTGAAATGAAACATTTTTCTTTTTTTTCTTTTTTTTATTGTAATTAGTAAAAGGGTTACATGATATTTGCCAGATAGAAGGTGCATTAATTCACATACATTGATACCCTTTCACATGTCTTGGTCCCCATTACCCTCCCCCCCACACCCGCCACCTGTCTTGGTTTTCCTCCCTTCCCTATCAAATTTCAAATAACCAAATACAAATAAATTCAATATATCAGAAAACAAAGTGAGATACTGTAATAATATTTTTCTTAACATGAATTGAAGTTCTAAAATTTTGACTGAAGTGAAGCAGTATGTAATTAAATACATGATTATCCTTGCTGAGTCTCTAGTAGATCAGATAGAAACTTCCAGGTTTCATAAATGACCTTAAGAATTAAAGCATCAAACTCATACCATGTTCAGCAGAGAAGAACAATGGGATTCCACTGGCAAAGCACCCTTGCAAGAAGGAGCAATGCTTGAGGGCAACATTTCATGTCTCTTACTGGGAGAGGATACAAACAATAGTTTTAGTCCATTTCCTGAAAATCAGTCTTATAACCCTATTTGTATCCAGTGTAAAGCAGCAACCAAGTGCTTTGCACTAAAATACTGATACTGATGTGAAACAAAAATGTAGTTTGGAATAGCCTATGGTCTCTTCTTTTGATCCTAGGGTATCTTCTGTTTATCTTACAATATGTCCTCTAAAAGCAGTAGTACTTTGCTGTTTTACTCTTTCTTATATCAATGAGTCTAATAAATTATTTTCTCTCAAAGCCTATTCCATTTCTTACCTTTTGTTGCTGGTACTTGAAATAAAGGTAAAATGCTTATATTTTAATGTCTATTATAGATAGGAAAACAAAATGCTGTTTCCTATTTTTTTTTTGCAGGAGACTTTGATCTGCTTGGCTATGAATTATTTGACGGGAATAATGTCACACTGAATATTACAGAACAAATCAAAGGCAAACCCAGTTTGGAGACATTCACATTGAATTGGGATGGAGTTGCTTCTATGCCACTTAACCCAAGGTCATCTGAAGTTGAAGTATGTTCCACCCATGTTCACTTAAGACTACTGTATTCATTGGCAATCTGAAGGCAAATGAGCAGGAGGCATTATTTTCAAAAAGTTCTAAAAATTATTTTGACTTTGACCAAAATGGACATGCACTCTCTAGCACAACTATCCATTTAAAACAAACCATTTTAAGTCTTCAGAGACTTGTTTTGCTGTTAGAGGACTTGTGTCCCTTGAGTCAGGCCGACATTGTTCTTCATCCAATTTGTCATCCTGTCAGTCATGATGCAGTAAAAGCTTAATTGTAAAGTTTAATTTCTTGTTATTTTATTTTAAATAAAAAACTTCTCAATAACAATCTTCTCTAAAAAGTATGTCATGGTCCATCCACAAGGTGGGAGGAAATGTTGCAAAGGCAGAGGAAAAGAAGAGGGAGTTCTTGAAATTATGCCAAGGACATAATGTGTCTGCCTGTGGGGCAACTGTTCTTGAAGAAAGAATGTGAATGGGTTATTTAATCTTAATCATTACAACTACCCATACAATGAGTCTGTTAATATTTGTTTGATGATTGGACATTATACATTGTTCCAAGATCTTAATCCTAGATACAATTCTTTCTGTATTTTGTCAGAGAAGTATATCTGAAAGTTATAGGAGACCCAAGGCAATGAAATAATGTTTGCATTATCTAGAATTATTGGTTATCTCTTAGATAATCATAAATAGAGGCCTGTAGTATATTCATATCTTCTTTGGACAAGAAGTATACTTTGGAACCTCTCATTTTTCCCAATCAATTTTTGAAAAATTGAAAAAATAATTTATGTGGAACCTACTTAATTGGGTACTCATTAATTTAGGATTTCTTCATTGCTATCTTTAAAATATTATCAAAAAATCAGTTGCTTTCTATAACAACTATGCCAATTAAATGTAACTCTTATTCTAAATGCACCACTTGACAAAATCTAAAATGAATGAACTCTAAAATGATGACATGATAACATAAAATTATAAGGAAAGTATGTTATGACTGATACGTTGCAACTGTGCTATCAAGTATTCTATTAGTGAACTAATTCATAGAAGTAATAGAATTACTAATATTTCACATGTTTATGGAAAAGGAGTTTCAAAGGTACTTATTGTTATGTAGTTTCAGGTAGCCATAGAAGAAATGGTCAGCACTCAGTGTCCACCACAAATTGCCCACATGGAAGAAGGCTTGGTTGTGAAATATTTCAGAGACTATGAAACGGATTTTGATTTGGTATGGAATGTTTAATGAACTTAGAAATGGACTGACTAAAAGGTTCTATAAATGTTTGCACCTTTATGATTGCATTTGTGAGCTACCATTAATAACTTATTCTAGTCAACTTGCAAAACCTAGTTGTATTATAAACTAGGAAGGCCTGTTGTAGCTTCTAACTCATTCTATTAAATGATTCATTTATAATGGTTGGGGTGACATGGATCAAGTTGTATTATACTCATAAACTGACATGTTGAGTTGAAATTCTTGTGCAACTATTTAAAGATTATACAGTTAAAAATGAAAATGTAAAAAATAATTCATTTGTGAAAGCAACACTCTTGAATCTTTTATTGTTATTATAAAGGTGATGTACAGAGGGGTTACAGTTACATAAATCAGGCAAAGAGGATATTTCTTTTGGGACAGTGTCACACCTTCCCTCATTCTCTTCCAAGTTTTCCCTTCCCTTCCTATCCACAAATTGTATATTTCATTTTCAACACAGTGGCCAGTGAATACCATTGCTTGGAAGCAATATTGTACTTTCAATAGACAGGAATTTACATGATCTGTAGAAAGTAGGTGAGATGGATAAGTGTAAGATCTAGAGTATTTTGTTTGTGTGCTTTTTCACATGGTGAATGAAAATTACATCTTCAGAGAATTATATCTTAAGAGAAGATACATTGTACAAAGTAGAAGATACATTGTATGGGAAATTGCTTTCTTTGCTCAAAAAGACCACATTGGGGAAATTAGTGTTACACCTAAGCTTTTGTCTTTTTTCTGATGAAATATAAATATCTTTATTTGATATATAATGAATGGTATTCTTCCTAATTCTTACTCTGGTTACTTTTGCACATATTTTACTGACTAATAAAGTCCCTTTGCATCTATTTTTTTCTTCATTTAAACAAATCCTGTTTTTGTTAAAGACAAGTCATTTATGACTTTTTTGGAATCATCTTTCCTGATGCTTTCCTGTGAGCTACATGCTTGCTTCAGCCTTAATGCTAATGCCTGTAATTCCTTTGTGCCCCCATATCCCTGTAGAAAATAAAGTGGGGAAATGGTGGCCTTTATCACTTCAGTTTCTAAGATTAAGCAAAAACTGAAACAAAGTAAACACTGGATAAACTTTACTGTAAGGAATGAGCTAATATCCATGAGGAACTTGTAATACAAGAAGAAAGATCAGAATTTAGGAAGTAATCAAATACAAGAGATTATATGGTTATGGGTCTGAATGAGAGCTTTAGAATTTCAGAAAGAGCTCTGGCCTTTCAAGTCAGAGTCATTCTGAGAAACAACATGTTGGATCTTGAATGATTTGGTTGGGGATGTTGGGAGAAAAGCAAGACAGTACATGATATGTAATTTCGAATATTATTGTTTCTGTAGGCACATATTAGTAGAGGGCAAAAGACGGCTGAAACAGATGCTTACTGTGGTTGCTACTCCCTGAAAAACCCAGCTGTTCTTTTTGATTCAGCAGATGCCAGGCCAAATAAGCTACCATATGGAGACATTTTATTATTTCCTTATAATCAGGTAAGTTCAAGAAAATGATATGCTAATTGAATCTGGAAAATACCTTGGTAATGAAATTTCATGAAATTTTAAGACAGGGATAAGTGTCATGTAAAATCCTGTCATGTTGGATAGACATAGTGCTTCACACTTTGGGTGCTTTTGTGATTTCCTTTCCTAGTGATTCTAAAATCAGACAAACAACAACAAAGAAAAAAGAAAACAGCAGAAAAGTAAAAACAAAAAGTAAAAAGAAGTATCTGTAGTATACATATTACATACTGCATGCACTGCTTTATCTCATAATTGTGGAAAAAATTATCTGCACCTAATTTATAGCAAATGATCTACTTCCGTTGTTAAAGTGAATTGCATGGAAGAAAACAGTAAAGAATAAATCAAAGGGTGACACATTGCCCCAAGTTCAAACTCCAGGAACCATCTACTTCCCCCAAGAGGATTTAATCATTAATTGTAAACTTACTTTAATTTAATTTTATAAAATTCTTTCTAATTCTTCAACTGTTGACTTGATGAATCTACTCGTTCTTTTGTCTGTGTTCTGGTAAATGGAAAATCTCCTATTGTATTGGGTTAAATCTAATTGAATTGTTATAAAAAAACAGTTTAAGACACTGTTGATGATTTTTTTTTCATGTTTTTTGATTTAGTTATGTTTGGCATACAAAGGATTCTTAGCAAATTATATTGGACTAAAATTCCAGTACCAAGACAATGGCAAAATTACTAGAAGCACTGAATTACAATTTACATATAATTTTGCTTATGGAATCAAGTAAGTTGAAAACTGTTTTAATGTATATTAAATTTTACAGTATCAGATTTCATTATATTTCTGTACATGTAGCAAATATAGTTGATTATACTCATTACCCTGTTACTATATATTCCATCCCTCCCCATTTTACCTTCCCCTTCTACCTCCTTAGTGATTGGACTTTTATTTTTATGACTTAATTTTGCTTTGATTACCCTAGATTCTACATATGAGAAAAAGAAAATGATACTTGTGTGTCTGGGACTAGATTGTTTCACATTTTACATTATATTGTAGTATATAGACTACCAAGGAACTCATTATTTGTAGTTTTTGTTTTGTAGTGTTTTATTTGTGGGGAAGATAGCATCATTCATTTTTATTTAATTTAATTTTTTAGTCTCTGCACATGCAACTAACACATTGTGTCAGAGAGATAATTATGCATGTTGAAAATTAAAATTAGTCCCATGTCATTCTGTAGAGCTGATCAAAAGGCAAAACAATAGGAAACTTTATAACTTAAATTATATTTGAGTCCAGTAATATGTCCAACTAATGAGAGAATGTAAGAGAAATTCAGCTTCTCATAATATTGTTATAATATGAATAGATAATATAAAATATTTTGATGACTATATCAGGATAAATGGAGAAAGTTATTGTGATACTTGCATTTTTATTGATACCTGTCATAAGGATGAGTCCCTTATAATTCAGAATTATCATTTTGAATCCAAATGAGGCAGGACCACACTACCTCTTGACACTCAATGGCCAAAGCTAAAAACAAAATTCTTTTAAAAATCAAGATGACAAAGAAGAACATAATAATTGTGTGGGAAAAATTAGTCTTGATTTTTAAATTTTTTTTTCCTGGACTAGGATTCTGAATATAGCATTTGTTGCCTATCTACAACTTTAAGTGTTGTGTTTTCAACAACATTTCATTCATTTCATTGGAACACCATCTTGGAACATTTTACAGGCCTTTTTATTTCCTTGTTAGGCACACCATGATGGCTACCATACCAAATAAATTGGTGTCTCCTTTTAGTCTACAGTTCATCTAATTTGTAATCATTTGTAGATGCACTGCATTGGATAGAAAGGATGGATTTTCATTGCCCTAAGTGTTTGAAGATTTTTTAAAAAAATATTAACTATAAAGGTTATGCTCAGGGGTTTACATTATAAATAAAGTAATAAGGGCATTTCTTTTTAAACACTGTTACCCTCTCTCTCATTTTCTCCTGCTTATCCCACCCTACTGCCCTCTCCTCTAATTTGTATACTTCATTTCCAGTGTAGTGTCAAGGATGTATCATTATTGCATTAGTTCATCCTTTGTCCTGCTGTTTCTATGATTCTCTTTCTCTTACCATTTTCCTTAAGCATCATTCTATAGCTTTCCAAAAGTAGAAAGACTTGTAGTTGTAAACCAAGATTCAAAAGCTAAAAAGTAGGGGCCGGCAGTTTGGCCTAGTGGTAGAGTGCTTGCCTAGCTTGCACAAAGACCTGGGTTCGATTCCTCGGTACCACATACATAGCAAAAAGCCAGAAGTGGTGCTGTGGCTCAAGTGGTAGAGCCCTAGCCTTGAGAAAATCCCGGGACAGTGCTCAGACCCTGAGCCCAAGCCCAGAACTGGCAAAAAAAAAAAAAAAAAAAAAACCAACTAAAAAGTAGGCATCCTTTTAATGAATAGAATTACCTAGTCAGTGTGTTTAATTCATTTGTTCTAGCATCATTTGCACTCTTCTTTTTTTGTTTTTTTTGTCATATATTTTTATTGTAATTAATAGAAGGCTTACATTATATTCACCAGACAAAAAGGTGCATTATTTTACATACATTGATACCCTTTCTCATGTCTTGGTCCCCATTTCCCTTCCCCCACCCCACCTCTCATCTTGTTTTGCCCCTTCCCTATCCTATTTCAAATGACCAAATACACATATGTACAATATATCAGATTACAAGGTGAAATACTATAACAATATGAGATAACCAAGGGACAGCAAAAGAGATGAGAGATAACATAGTACATTAAGGACAACAAACACTCATATGGCTTTTGTTTCTACATCCTGGAGGTCCTTTCATTTAGCTTCATACTTACTATATGGCCTTATGTATCTAGGAGCATAGAATTCCATTGTGTATAAATACCACATCTTGTTGATCCACTCATCAACTGAGGGGCATCTGGGTTGGCTTTATATCTTTACTATGGTAAATAGTGTTGCAATTAACATTGTTGTGCCAGTGAATTTAGTCTGTCCTTGTTTCTGGACGATTGGGTAAATGCCAACTAGTGGAATTACTGGGTCATAGGGTAGCTCTATGTCTTTTCTTTTGAGGAACCATCACACTGCTTCCCATTGCACTCTTCTTTTCTATTATAACAGATATATCTGATGCTGCTGTCAGAAAGAACGACATCGCCCCATTTGTTAGGAAATGGAAAGACTTAGAAAAAATCATATTAAGTGAAGAAAACCAGACTCAAAGGAAGATAGGCTCAATGGTTTCCCTCATTTGTCATAATCAGTAGAAACCTTGGGCTCTCCTAGCAGAGATTTGCAATAGAGCAAAACCTTGATACATAAGGCCATATAGTATGACACTAAATGAAAGGATCTCTAGGATATAGAAACATAAGCCATATAATGAATGATTGTTGTCCTTAAGGTACTGTGTTATCTCTCATCTCTTTTGCTGTCCCTTGGTTATCTCATATTGTTACCGTACCTCACTTTGTTATCTGATATATTGTATATATGTGCATTTGGTTATTTGAAATATGATAGGAAAGGGGGGAAAACAAGATGAGGGGTAAGGGTAGGGGGGAGGGAAATGGGGACCAAGACATGAGAAAGGGTATCAATGTATGTGAATTAATACACCTTCTATCTGGAAAATACCATGTAACCCTTCTATTAATTATAATAATATATAAAAAACAGATATATCTGGTTTCCTAGATACTAGATACTCTTGTGATTTTTAGAAAATTGGAAGTACTAGTAGTAGAATGCTATTTAGAGGCATTAAGTATTTTTTATGTTTATAGAGTCATAGGGTTTTTTTATCTTTTTAAAATTTTTTCAAATAATTTTTATTGTGATTAATAGAAGGGTTACATTATGTTCACCGGACAGAAGGCACATAACTTCACTTTTTAAAGCATTGTAACTTTATGTGATTCTGTATGTAATTTTCTAAAACTAGTATTACTAAGCTTTAAAGCACTGGTACAGATCCCATTAGTTTACTAAACTTAAAAGAAAGTTAAAACAGAAAGCACTCAACAAAACAATCCATTAATAACTACAGTGGAAGCAGAGTGCAGTGGCCTCACACTTGTAATCCTAGCTACAGAGGCTGACATCTGGATCATGGTTCAAAGCCAGCCCGGGCATTAAAGAATGTAAGACTCTAATCTCCAATTAATCACTAGAAAATGGGAAGTTGAAGAGCTCAGGGATAACGCCCTGACCCAAAGTTTTTCAGGAATGTTATTCATAATTTCCATAAATTACAGACTTTTATTATACAAATGACTATGACTACTACCAAGATTACAAACAAAGATACCCTCTTACTGTGTGCAATGTAATTTTTTTTCTATTCATGATCTTCCTCTGGCTCTTTTTCTGTGCTCATAAGCTGTGGTAAATTGTTTTCTTGTGTGAGAAAAGAAAAGCTTTCACTTTAAAATTTATCGATGTCTTTTCAGTGTATTTAAATTTTATTGATGTCTTTTACAATATATCTCTTTCCTACAAATCACCCTATTTCAGCTGGATCTATACTTGCATAGACCTTCTGGATCTCATACAAACCAAACATTCTGGAACAAGTTTTTCTCTTCAAAGGATTAGTTTACAGAAAGCCTCTGAGTCACAGTCCTTCTTTGTTGATGTAGTATACATCGGACAGACACCTACACTCTCAACATTCAATGGTGTGTTGTGGATTTTTATACTTATTGCATCTATCATGATCAGATAGTTAATTCATACCGTGGAAATAATTTTTATATTATTTGACATAAATAGAAATATTAATACCTAAATATTCACAGGTCAATCTTAGTAATATTATTTAACTTGACTATTTCAATGGCAAGTCTATCATAAAGATAAATGAGTACCTAATTTAAACATTTTTTATTAGAGCCTTAAGTTTCTTATGGATACACTGTAGTGAACAATTTCATTTGTATTTTTTATTTCTATTTTTATTATTTTTGAGAAACCAGCTGTTGAGAGGGAGATCTATTCTAAAATGCAAGTATTGAGATTGATGTCTGTCTCTTGAATGATTGACCTGAAACTCTTTATGGAATTAAATGGTAGCAATGTTATAAAGTAATTTTTATTATTTTAAAATCTTTAACACTTTTTGAGCCGATTTAGTACTTGAGATGTGATAGTAAAATAGTAAAAGCTATTCCACAAAAATGTCTGCTATTTACATTTCCAACATATATTCTTTAGAGATGCCAAAGAGAAGACTTGCGGCATTAGCCAATAAAGGAATATTTTTAGAGCACATTCAGGTGAATCAGTCTAGAATAAATGGATCAAATACGACGGCTCAGTATTTTGTCACCATGACTTCATATAATTGCAGTTATAATATACCTATGATGGCTGTGAGCTTTGGGCAGGTAAGCCTAAACTTTTGTAAGTTTTTTTTTCCAATTTCATGAGTACTAGTTTAACATAGTAAAATTTCTTAAAATCTGGAAACTCTTAAATACAGAATGAGTATTGCTTATTTGGACAAGATAGTTATTCCAATGATGAATCATGATTTAAAAATTTGTTCAACTTGAGCATAAAAAATAAAACTACAAAGTAATCCTTTTTGTATGTCAGTTTACTATAATGCAATCAATACTACAATATGATTATTTAAAAAATATTCAATTATCTAGTATCATTTCCACAACAAATTTAAACCAAATTCTCTGTAGAGAATCTTCTGCTGATTAAACAACTTATTATTAAAGAAAATGAAAATTTGTCAGTATTCCCATAAAAACTGTTTTTACCTGTCTTGTTATCTTCAGTAACAATAAATGTCTTTTATCTGTAGTACAAAAAGTGCTAACTCTGGGATTAGTTTTGAGACTGCAAAGTCCTTAAACACTAGTATGTAGGATTTTTGTGAGATGCACATTTTCATTTAGGAGGATTTATATATCTAACCATCCAATTATGAAGATATAGGGTAAACGTATTTATCATTTTGTGAGAAATTACTACACTTTTTTTCCAAATCACTCTACCATCTTACATTCCTACCAATGACAGATGCATGATTCACCTTGAAAAAACTCCCTGCCATGTGATATTATCACTATTTGGTTTTCATATTAGCCATTCAGTTATCTTATATACTAACCTCTCATTTTTACTTTAAACCCACTCAATAATGGCTAATGGTATTAACCATCTTTTATGGACTTATTTTCAATTCATATATCTTCTATGAAATGCCTGGTTATTACTTTCACTAATCTCATTGGATTATTCATTCATTATTGTTGAGTTTTTAAAACTTTTTATTTTAGGTAGATGTACTTTGTCAGATATGTGATTGACAAATATTTTCTCCTAGATTGTATCTTACATTTTTATCGTCTTTAAAAGGTATCTCTAAAAGATCAGTTTTTAGTTTTGATGGAATCCAATGTGATTTTTATATTTGTTTCCTATCAATCTTCTTTTACAATTCTTTAAATTGTATTATAAAGGTGATGTACAGGGGACTTACAGTTATATAAGTCAGGTAATGAGTACATTTCCCTTTGTACAGTGTCATTCCCTCCCTCATTCTCTCCAAGTTCCCCGTTCCAGATTTCCCTCTCCTGCCCAAGTTGTGGAGTTTATTTCCAACATAGTTTGTAATGAGTAACACTGCTGAACTGGTTCACCTTTTATTCCATTGTTTCTGTGATTCAGCTGCCCCCCCCCAAGTCAGATAAACTTAGATATAAGACAAAAGGCACATAAATCTTAAACAGTGATGAAAGGTAATAAGCCAAAAGAAAAAAGGAAAAAGAAAGAAAGGGGAAACTATACAACTTGTTTCCTTTGCAACATAGTTTCCCTCATTTGTAATAACTAGAATATGTCTATGACATTCTTACAGGGAATCTCAATAGCCCAACTGCTAAGTGCATGGGAGCATGTATAATGAAGCAGCTCAAAATGAACTACCACTTGAGCCACAGCAACACTTCCGGTTTCCTGGTGTTCAATTGGAGATAAAGGTCTCCTGATTTTTCATGCTCAGGCTGATTTTGAACCGCAATCCTCAGATCTCAGCCTCCTGAGTAGCTACGATTACAGGCATGAGCCACCTGCACTGAACATATTATGTCTTTTTTTAAAAATAAATATTGTAGCAGAAACATATTGCCATTAGAATATTCTGCTTGCATTTTAAAAAGTTTTTAAAGTCTTCCCATTTATGAGCATCTGTACCGCTATTTTAATTTTATATAATCGTATTTAGTTCTTTGATGTCAGGCATCAGAATTTAGCAATGTGCAGATCAGAACTAGAACATATTTTATTAAATTTATATGTTAAGTACTTCATATTTTCTCAATTATAAATATTTCTTTTTAATTAGATTTGATTTTCTTTCAGTTTTTTTATTATCTTTAAGAAGTTTTACAAAGGAATCACCATTTAACAAAGCAGTTAATGAATATAATGCATCTTTTTCAATGTCAATGCCACACCTTTCATCACTCTTATCCTTCCCAGTCTACCCCTTCCTTCACTGTTCTTAATTTTGTAGATTATAAATTGCATTATTGACTTCAATCTCTCCTTTTCCTCTTCATTCTTCTACCCCTCTCCCTTTGACCCCACCCTACACCTTTCAAGTATCACTTTCCTGATACTTATCTTGTTGGACTTTTATTCACCCATTAGAAAGAATGTATCATTTGTAAATAAATGGAAGAAAATGTGCTGAGAGTTTGGCCTAGTGGTAGAGTGCTTGCCTAGCATGCATGAAGACCTCAGTTCCATTCCTCTGGTTCAGATTTTTCTTTTTTCTTTTTTTATTGTAATTAGTAAAAGGGTTACATGATATTTGCCAGATAGAAGGTGCATTAATTCACATACATTGATACCCTTTCACATGTCTTGGTACCCATTACCCCCCCTGGTTCAGATTTTTCTATAAAAACCTGAAAATGGTGCTGTGGCTCAAGTGGTAGAGCTCAAACCTTGAGAAAGTCCAAAGGACAGTGCTCAGGCCCTGAGTTCAAGGCCCAGGACTAGTCAAAACAAAACAAAACAAAACAAAACAAAACAGAATTCTCTCTTTACTTTCATAGCTGTCTTTTCTTAGAATTGAGCAATTTATATTACGTAGAGCTGGGATTTATTCATTTTCATTGCTGTACCTTTCTTCTAATTACTAAAGTGGATGTGTGTATTCTTGTATATGTCTTCTTGCACCATCACTTGTTTCAGCCCGGCTTTAAATTCCACAGAAACAGGATTCGATCATTTTCATGACTAAGGAAGGTTACAATCTAAACATTTCACTTGCAGGCACTGCTCCAGTATTGACATTCAATATTATTTTTAAAACGTACTTAGGAAGGCTGGATTGGCCACTCTACTGACCACATGCTTCCTTATATCGGTGGTTAAATTTCTGTAGTTATTTTTCAAAGAAATGTTCTACCTTTCTGGCATCAAAGATTGCACCTCATGCCTCTTTGCTTCCCCACAGTAATGTGCATTGTTCCTTGAATGGAGTGCCTGCTTGGTAAATATTTGTTCCCTGAGTGATGGAGGGTACAGTCTGAATTAATGAGGTATTACTGTGATTCCAACTGATTGCTGCACAGATGACTGAGTTGACTTTGGCCTCATTATCGCAGCTGTATAGGCGCCGCCTGTGTTGATTTATGGGACTCTCCTTAATGTCCTGAAGAATCCTGAATACGTGAGGCTCAGTTATGTCACATCATAGGACTGTGCCATGGTGAAACAGAAATCATGTTAGCTATTGTTAGGTTTAATCATTTTATCAATATTTATTTTGGGAATTAGAAAATCACAAGTGAGATTGAGACTGAGTCTGAGTCTGTCTACAGAGGAATTAATTGGCCAGGAGAGTCAAAGATTCGTGTTCAAAGAATCCAAGAAGCTTCCCCACCTATAAGTGGCAATTTTGACATTCAAGCTTATGGACATACCATCAAAGGTAGATTTAAAATATTGGAAATTCTAAACTTATGTGACTAATGTTCAGAACACTGGCATACCCATGTATATGTATACCATATAAAATGTGTTTTGTTCAACTAGAGTTTTCACTTATTCTTATATTCAACATATAACAAAGAACATGTTTGTGTATTTATATGTGATATCTATATAATACTAAGGTCAATTAATACCAATTCATAATATTTTGTTTCAAAATCATTTTTGCCACATTAGAGTAAACCTTATCCCTTCAAAGCCAGTTATTAATAACTATTACTTTTATGTAAAGTAATAAAAGAAAAGTCTATGAAAGTATAGTAAATTCTTAAGTGATTAGTCTGAAGGTGGTTGAAAAGATAAGTTTTATAAGTCCTATCTTTGTGCAATAAAAACCTTGTTTTACAAACAAAGCATTCATTAGTATGGTAGCCAGAAAGAATAAAGATAGTATTAAACTATTTAAGAACCTGGAATTGAAGTATTCTTTTAAAAAAAATTTACTTCAAGCATCCATACATTCAACGTGATGTTTATGAACTGCTTGTGTCCAGCGAGCCTTTCAATGCAGTAAGTCCCATGTGGAGAAATAGCAACATTGAAGTTTTCTTTCAATATTCTTGAAATAACATATTAAATATATTTGATTACATGCTCATTGGAATAATTGTACTTACTTTTACTTTTGAAATATGATGACTAATACTAGACATTTAAAAATTATATAAATAGCAGCTGGTGTTATGACTGGATAGTGTTGAACTAGACAACTCTAATAAATACTTTGGTTTTCTTATTTCTGGTAGCATGTCTCTCCCTAATTTATGTACTTGAAATTTTGTTAGCAACACCAAACTAGATTCTCCAGAGCAAATGATATTTATGTATTTTACTTATTGCCTCACCAGCCGTACCAGCTTTTATTCCCTAAATACTTTTTTATACCTACGACTGAAAGATTATCTTAAAGTGAACTGATATTAAAATAAAAGCACGTTCACTATGACCATGATTGGATGGGCATCACTCATATAACTTTTCTCTAGCAATATATAAGTCTTAGTGTTGATAAGGTAACCATTTCATTTTTATGTCTTGGAGGAAATTGTATTGTTTATAAAGATACTGTTCAGTAGCCAACCATGAAATGTGGTACTTCAATTTTGCCCCTGCTGTTTGCCCTCCCTCTGTGGTACAGGCATCCCTGCTGCAGTGTCAGCCGCAGATTTACAGTTTGCCCTGCAGAGCTTGGAGGAAATGGGGAGAGTCTCTGTTACTCGAGAGGGAACTTGTGCTGGGTACTCGTGGAAAATCAAGTGGAGAAGCACTTGTGGAAAGCAGAATCTCCTACAGGTTCCCTCATTTTTTTGGTTTGGCTTTTTTCTATTTGCTTTGCTATTTACATTCTACCTCATTCAAAAATGAACCAGAGCTGGGCGCCGTGGCTCACGTAGCTACTCAGGAGGCTGAGATTTGAGGATGAAGGTTCAGAGCCAGCCCGGGCACAAAAGGCCCTGAGACTCTAAAAGTCTCTAATTAATCTCTAGAAAATGAGAAGTGAGGCTTGGCTCAAGGGTAGGGCGGTAGCCTTGAGCTGAGGAGCTCAGGGACAGTGCTCAGACCCAGGGGTAGGGCAGTAGCCTTGAGCTGAAGAGCTCAGTGACAGCTCCCAGGCCGAGTTCAAACACCATGACCCACAAAAAAAAAAAAAATCAGAAACTATACATATATAAATACATACAATATAAAATACAATATATAATATAATATGCATTTTTTATATATTTAAAATGAGAACTTTGGACTCGTAACTTAATAAGTTGGTCAAGTTTGCTCTTTCTTAGAAAGTAGCTGATGATACATTATTTTTTGTTCCACATGAAAAAAAGTTCAAGAATACGTTTCAAGACCCCCCAACAGAATCAGGAAGAAAACAGGCTGGGTCAAGTCTCATAAATCCAAATCATGCAGCACCACGACATGATTTGATTTCATTTTTATCAATAGAAAAAAATTCTTGGAATGGATGAAAAAGTAGGGTAGTTAGAAAAGAAAAATGCTGAAGATGAAAGCTGACTCTCGGGTAGAAAAAGAAAACTTAATGTTTCAATTATTCAAAATAAATTTGCAAGAGCATTTTATGAACCTTCTATTCACTGAAATTATTTTCCATAGATTTCATTAATTGTAAAAAAATTCAAGTTAATTTTAACTATTTTATTCATATTTTAATGCAATGCATAGTATTTCAACCATCTTAGAATTTAATTGTTTATTCTCATTTTTGAAAGAATACTTGTTTTTAAAAACTGACTAAAAGGATATATATATATACATATACATATGTTCTAGATTTTTTCTTAATTCACCTATACTTAAATTTTAATAGCAAAACTTGTGTGGTTATGTTTACCATAGCTGCTCTAATAAAATCATTCTGTGTGAAAATAGATTAATGATTCTGCCATTACTGGATTAAATGCAAATATAACAGTTGCAAAGATAAAAGAAGGTGGCTTACTGAGACAACACATACTTGGAGACCTACTTCGTGTACCCAGTCAACAACCACAGGTATGTTAAAGACCAGGTAAAACAGATGAGTTGACTTTTATATTTTCATGTCAATATTTACATTGACAGTTTATTGACTCTATTACACGTCTACTAGAATATAAGTAGGATGTTACCTACATGTCTTTTTTAAATTGTATTTTATTGTCAGGGTTACAGTTACATTTGTCAGGTAATGAGAACATTACGCCTTGAACATTGATACCCTTTCCCGTGTTTTTCTCCCCCTCTACCTTCCCCTACCTTCTCCCAGTTATCTTGTTTTTCCCCTTCCCTTTAGTATTCCAAATAAACAAATAAATATATATACAATATACCAGGCAGCAAAGTCAGATATAGTAATATGAGATCAACTGTAAGGGGCAAAAAAAAAAGAAAGAAAATAAATGACTTTACATAGTACATTAAGAACAACAATCACAAAGATAAACCTCTTGTTTCCATATCCTGGAGCTCATTTCACTTAGCCTCATCCTATCTGACTATATGCACATAGTTTTTGAGCTTTTGTGATCCTCTGCTAGGAGAATCCTAGAGGTACACTAATTATTACAAGTTAGGAAACCATGGAGCTTATGTTTCTTTGGATCTGGCTTACTTCACTTAATATAATTTTTTCCCAAGTCTTTCCATTTGCTTACAAATGGGGCATTGTCATTCTTTCTGATGGCAGCATATTCCATTGTGTATAAATACCACATCTTCTTGATTCATTCATCTAGGATGGTTCCAAAGCTTAGCTATAGTAACTACTTTAACAAACATGGTTGTGCTAGTAGCTTTAGTACGTCCTTGCTTATGACCTTTGGGTTAATGCCCAGGAGTGAGATTGCTGGGTCATAGGGGAGCTCTATGTTTAGTCTTTTTTTTTTTTTTTTTTTAAGCATATCCCATCTTATTTATTTATTTATTTATTTATTTTGCCAGTCCTGGGCTTGAGCTCAGGGCATGAACCCTGTCCTTGGATTTTCTCAAGGCTAGAGCTCTACCACTTGAGCCTCAGCACCACTTCCAGCTTTTTTTTTTTCTATGTATGTGGTACCGAGGAATTGAACCCGGGTCTTCGTGCATGGTAGGCAAGCACTCTACCACTAGGCCAAACTCCCGGCCTATGTTTAGTCTTTTGAGGATCTGCCATACTGCTTTCCATAGTTGTTGAACAAAGTTACACTACCACCAACAGTGTAGTAGTGTTTCCTTCTTGTTAGGATATTACCCACATTTTTAAATATTTCAAATTCTCTATTCCTAACATTTTCATCTGTGCCAGACAAGTAAGCACATTTGGAATGGATGAATGATGGATGGAATGGGTAGTTGATCAAATGGATGGATGAATTACATATCAAAGGAGGAAAATGTATTACTATTTACAGATGAAGAAATGAAAAATAATTTATTTTCTAAATCCTAGGCCTTATTTTATCGAACTCTCTGCCTCTTGGTTCTTTCACTAGCTCTGCTTCTTTTCTTGAAGGTTGAAGTCTATATCAATGGAATTCCAGCAAAATGTTCAGGTGACTGTGGATTTACATGGGATCCCATGACTACTCCCCTAGTTTTGGCTACAAGGCCTTCACAAGGTAACATCTTAGTTTTTAGCCTGGAATATAAATGGGGAATAGGTAGTAAAATGCAAGCTCTGATTGTGTGTGTGTGTGTGTGTGTGTGTGTGTGTGTGTTGTGTGTATATATACATATGTATCTCTCTCTGTGTATATATGCTAGTGTCACCAGATCAAACAGATTGTTCTATATAGAGAAATAACATCAAATTAAGCTATGGAATGGCATCCATTATTTATTTTGAAAAGATAACTATTACCTATGAAGCTGAAGTACTAAAGTATACTGTTTGTAGTAGGAAAGCCATTAATCTTTCTATTCTCTGTTTTCAACAGGTATAATTAGCCTCTGAAATTTCTATATAAATTCTCTATGAGTTATTTTTGTTCTACTTTTCTAGTGAGAGTTTTAATTATAATCTTTCACTATGAACCAACATTTTTAAGAGTTATTATTAAAAAGCTAGTAATAAAAGAGCAGTGGCTTAATAAAAGAATAATCAATCTGAAAATAGGAGAAAAAATTACTAAGAACTCACTCTAATCTAATAACTGTATCACATGTTATTTCTTTAAAAAGTATGAGTATGACTTTTATGAGTTCTTGAAAATTAAAATAAATACCAGGAAAGATTGTAATTTTTCAGTCAGATAACATGATGATATATTTAGACTTGATGGCTAATCCTAATCCTCATCTGCTAATTTTATATCAGCCTCCCTAACAGCACCCAAAGCACTGATTCTTAAAATTAGTCTCTGTTTTGGTTAAGCAAATATATTTTTCAGGCTTTTCATAGCAATTATATTAACTTTGGGAGAATTCATATTAAAGAAGGTCAGAAATTTCAAGAAAAAGGAGTTTCATGAATATTTGATTCTAGTCCCTTGATATCTTTCTTTTTGTATTTATTCTTGAATTTTGTAATGAATTTCCATTTTTATATGCTAAAGATTATTTATTATAGAAAAAAATTAACAATCTGATTTACTTTCACCGTTATGATAAAAAATTTAAAGTACTAGAAACTTGTAAATTGTTATAAAACATTTTACCTTCAATGACATTTAACATTTAACACCTATTTACATGTTGTCATATGTTATCCCAATCGTCATCCTAAGAAAGAAAAATCTATAGGAATAGAGTCATTTTAATATCTTTTGTGTATAACATGCATATAATGGTAATTTAATGGTTTTAAAGCTTATGAATAAGATATTAAAATATAAATATCACTTTTATTTGACTTATATGATTAATAATTTATTTTGAGAATCATTATATAATTGTATATCATTTCAATCACTTCATAAATTTATTTTTTCCTCTATTAAAGACATTTTGTTTGGCTACCTTTTTTGGTTTTAAAAATAAAACTATATATGCACCTTCTATCTGGCAAATATCATGTAACCCTTTTACTAATTACAATAAAAAATAATTATAAAAACAAAACAAACAAAAAAATAAAACTATATTGTGTTTCCTCCTTCTCTCTATATGCTTATGAAAATATATGTTCAAGCTGGACACCAGTGGTTCATGCCTGTAATCCTAGCTCCTCAGAAGACTGAGATCTGTGGTGAATCTGGAAAAAAAATTTTCAAGACTCTATCTCTAAAATCACCAACAAAACACACACTGCACATACTTGTAATTCTAGCAACTCAGGAAGCTAAGATCTGAGGATCATAGTTCAAAGCCAACCTGGACATGAGTTTCACATATTTTACTGCCTGTGGTTAGCTTCAAAGAATCCTTAAATCTCAGCCTCCTATTTATGATTACAGGTTTGAGCTACCCTGGTGCCAAACATTTTTGTTTGTTTGTTTGTTGCTGTTTTCCTTTTTTCCATATATTTTTATTGTAATGAATAGAAGGGTTATATTATATTCACCAGACTGAAGGTGCATTACTTCACAAACATTGATACCCTTTCTCATGTCTTGGTCCCCATTTCCCTCCCCCTACTCCTGCCCCTCATCTTGTTTCCTCCTCCTTCCCTATCTTATTGTAATAACCAAATAAGCATATATATATAGAATATCAGATAATAAGGTGAAATACTGTAACAATATGAGATAACCAAGGGACTGCAAAAAAGGTGAGAGATGCACCTAGCAGAGAGTTACAATAGAACAAAACCTAGGTGCCAAACTCTCTTTTAGTGGGAAATCTTTTATTCAAACGTCTTTTAAAAACTGACTTGTATTTGCCTATTATCTGAAATGTTTACCAATCATTTCCATATGTGTCTCTTGTGTTTTGGTTTAGTATTTTGTTGATGGACACTTCAATATTTTTTCTCTTGTTTTATGTAACTGATACCTTGTATTATATATGGTGGTGCATGGCTATATTCCCAGAATTTGGTAGACTCATGAGCTATAGGTTAATATAAGACATAAGAAGACCCTGTCTTAAAAGACAAGACCATAAATATACCAACAAAATAGAAATTGATTTCAATTTTAAGACATTAAGATATGTGACTTTATTTATTTGTAATACACCCACTCATAGCTTTTCATTCTCAGGTATTAAAGTACATATGGACTTTATTATATATGTTAAGTAACCATAAATAGCATTTGTTAATTGGACCTGGACATTTTTAAAATGTATTTTTTATTGTCTGGGTGATGTATAGAGGGTTTACAGTTAAATTCACCAGATAATGGGTTCATTACTTATTGAACATTGATACCACTTCCCATGCTTTTCTCCCACTTTCCCTCCCCCCAAACCTGGAGAATTTTAAGAATGAAATGAAAAAATATTAAGTTTAAGATGCTGGCCAGGCATGGTGGCTCACATGTGTAAAGCTAGACATTCAGGAGGCTGAGACCTGAGGATCAAGGTTCAAAGCAAGGCGAAATTCCATTAGACTCTTATTCCAGAAAACCAGAAGTGGTGTTGTGGCTCAGAGTGATGAAGTGCCACTCTTGTGCTTAAGAGCTTAGGAACAGTGCGCAGGCCCAGAGTTCAAGCCTTATGACCAACAACAACAACAACAAAAAAGATGCTCGTGCAATATAGGATGGGTATCTTTCTAAGATTCTCATTTTCTTTTCAAATGAGAAATATTCACATTATTAATTATTTGGTTAACCCTTTCCTCATGAATTTTGATCTCTACTTTGTATAACTTTTATCTGTTTTTTTTGTTGTTGTTTTTTGCCAGTCCTGAGGCATGAATACAGGGCCTGAGTATCCTCCTTGGGCATTTTCACAAGGCTAGCACTCTACCACTTGAGCCACAGCAACACTTTTGGCTTTTTTTCCATATATTTTTATCATAAGGGTTACATTATATTCTCCAGATAGAAGGTGCATTACTTCACATACATTGATACCCTTTCTCATCTCTTGGTTCCCATTTCCCTCCTCCCACCCCCGCCCCTCATCTTGTTTTCCCCCCTTCCTTATCCTATTTCAAATAACCAAATATGCATATATATAATATATCAGATAACAAGGTGAAATACTGTAACAATATGAGATCACCAATATGGTACGGAGGAATTGAACCGGGTCTTCATGCATGCTAGGCAAGCACTCTACCACTGAGCCAAACTCCCAGCCCGTATCTGTGTAACTTTGTTGTAAGAGTACTAATT